>NW_017307342.1:332943-334373 GCF_000935625.1 Nanorana parkeri
ATATATATATATATATATATTTTAAAAAATTGTGTGTATGTTGGTGTGTGAGAGCGTGTGTGCATGTGTATGTATTTTTTGTGCTCATTGAATTTTCAGATCCTGTTTAGTTACCTGATGCTGATTCACACACATGCTAATTGTATCTTGTCATTAGTATTTGTATGCCAAGCTTTTGACATATGACCTGTGTACAAAAAGCTAGTAGATGCTTATCCATTCAAGCTTATCAATAATTTTTATCTATGCAAATGCAAACTTGATTATTGTGTTTTCATAAAAAGAAAAATAGTTATTTCTGGTAAAATGGTCATAAATATCAGTAAATACATTTTTAAAAAAGGATAGCAAATTATTTTTTGACCAAAAAGCAAGCTTCACTGATGTTTTGATGCTCATTTAAGACAATGATGTTGCTTGCCAAATCATTTAATAAAATGTATTTTGATTCAGCTTTGTGCAGTGTTTTAAACATTTTAATAGGTTTTTAGCATAAAAATAATGTCCTTTTGTGGTATTTAACTAAAACAGAAAATGTAACAAAAGCAGTTGTTAGGATAGATAATAAATATAATAAATAAAATCTTCTTTTACTATGATAAAAAAATCTTTTGCATATGGTTGTTTTATTTTTTGTTTATTTCATTTTTTCCTCTTTTTACAGACCTATCTAATGTAACTGTGACTCCCCCTTGTAATCATCAAACATGAATTATTGTATATCTCTTTAATTACTTTTACAAAAGATACCTAATTTATGAATGTGTTTATTCTATCACCACTGATTTGCAAGATGTCATAATGTACACCTTTTTACATATATGTACAGTTATTATTTTTTCAAGAAAAAAGGATACACACTGTTTAAAAGTCATAAGCATATTTAAAAATGTCAGTTTATTAACAAATCCAAGCATTCGTAATATTCTTTTAAATAAATTTGTTCTCCAACATAGAAATAATAAAATAAGGATAAATAATTCCCACTTTCGTTAAAGAATTACATATCACTTTTTATTTAAACATGAAAAACAACATTTTAACCCTTTCGTTTCTAAAGGCAAATATGGCAAATAGTACATGTTTGAAAGCATGTTATACTTGATCAAACTTTTTTGCAATAAAAAAAACAATTTTTCTACAGATTTTAAACACTCTCTCTCTCACAAAAAAGAATTTTTATTTTTTTAATATATTGTTTAGTATTATAAACTGTACTTTTTGAAATATAACCACAGATAGAATATAACCACATGTTGGAAAATGTGAGAAAGTAATATTGCATGTTTTAAAAAGTAATAGTTTTTTTTAAAGGGTATGAATTATAATTATTTGAATGTTCTATGCAACTGAGTAGAGATGGGTAATTAACATACACATATGTAAAATCTTTGAAATCTTTTTTTTTTTTTTTTAATTAGCAGCATGCC
>NW_017307342.1:334449-342312 GCF_000935625.1 Nanorana parkeri
AATTAGCAGCATGTCAAAATGCAAATAAACAAGCTATATTGGTACTTAAATATTCAAGGATAAAAGCCTAAATGTGTTTATAATTTCTAATGCTGGTGTTAAGTGTTTGATTCCTTGGTTACTGAGAGAAGTCAGCAAGATGTATGTTTTGATTTATTAATTCATTGCCTCATATATCCCAGGACACAGCCTGCATTATTTATATTGTGACCTCATAAACATTAAAAAGAACAACACATCCATCTTGGGCTTTAGTTTTCTAGGTCAGTAATGCATTACATCTTAAATTACAAAATGTGTAATGATTATTTACAAAATGTTTATGATCTCTCTCTCTCTCTCTCTCTCTCTCTCTATCTCTCTATCTCTCTATCTCTCTATCTCTCTCTCTATCTCTCTATCTCTCTCTCATAATATGTGTGTGTGTTTGGGCTTCGTGTGTGTGTGTTTATAGTTATAGTTACACTTACAAATGACACTGACCAACTATTCACAGTCAAAAACAAACATGAACAATAAACATGACTGAAAAGAATACAGTGTGATGGTCAAGTAAGAACAATAGGTGGCAGCATAACCTAATAAAAAAGCTTATATTGTTTAAATAATGTATAACCTTCATTTTGCATTTTTGCACAGCTTTGCAAGAAAATACACAAACTTATTTATCTTTGTATGTACACATGCACATATTTAAAGAGACTAGAACCTATTGAAATATAGTTAAACTTATACAGATTATACATTATTTTATGTGCATTTGAATACTTATATTGTTGTTTTTCTAAAATAATTATAGCCATGTTTACACATATATATTAATACCATTTATTTAAATTGTATTAACTTTCATTTTCAAATTTAATTGAACATAAGAAAACATTAGTCTAGATTTAATTAAATCGAATATATATGTTACAAAAATGTGAAAACTTCTTTTTACTGTAGGTAATGTATTGCTTGCAGGTAACTATGCCAACATTGATGTATTTATTTTTCTTGTGAATATTATGTTGTAAAATAATTGAATATGTGATCAATAAATATTTGATACTAACTGAACTTATACAAGATAATGGAATTTAAATGCTGTAATTATCATTAAAATGTTGTAAATAACCCTGTATATTAAATATCTATATGTGTTTTCAATTCTGTAATATAAAAATAATCTCTATAACTGTACAAATTAGCTATTACACTATTTGTAAATGAATATACTCATCATCAGCAATTGGATGTGTCAAAGTGAAACTTTATTTTTAATATGCCGTGTCCTATTATTTTCTATTTCAACCCTTACTACCTCCGAACAACACCGAAGTCCCATCTGGTAGATCAAGGCAGTATTATAGCAGTATTACAAAACAGCTTTTATTATATAAGCAAATTAATGCATTATCTATCCATCACCCCTAAGAATTACAATAACATCAATTAAAGGTGACTAATTTGAGGCCACAACCTCATTTAAAGTTTTCTTCTAATATTAACTCAAGTGTTATCTTTGCATAAAGGAAAAGTGGGAACAACAAGCAAAGAGGTAAAATGTATTGTTATTATTCAGAGAACATTAAAATTTGCGAAAAAGTACATATATCTCTCTCTATATATATATAGATATATATTTGGAATAGCGTAAGATATCTAGCTTAACATTATACATTTAATCAAATCAAAGAAGAACATTTGAATTTTGTTTCCAAAAAATTAAAGCTGGCAGCAAAGTTGTTTGTGGGTCACACTGTCATTTTTAAAAATTAAATTAACAGTAAAAAGACAAAGCAAAAATAAATATTTCATGTAACTAGTTTATCTTTGATCCTTTAAATAGAATTGCTGAAACAGCTTCCAATGCCATGTCATTAAATATTTTCCTCATTTATAAACATAGTTGCCTTTAGAAGTGATCTCTAGTGATAAATATGAATACAGTAAAAGTTAGCAGTAAAGGGAATTCCTTAAATGACAGTTCTTTTGTTGTGATTCCATTTTGTTGTAACACTGGGAATGCAGTAAAATGGTGACTATTATTTTTTATGTTAAATGGAAATTCACGTTTGCCACGTGACCAATGTTTTTGTTGCTGTAACAGAATGTTTTCCCAGTGCTTTCAATCTGAATGCAGAAATGAATTTAATAGAAACCTTGATAACTGATTTAATACTTCAGCAAAACCTGCTTTGCAGAATTGAATTAATGATTACTTTTCTCAAGACTAAAAGCATAACATGTTTGATTTATTCTTACTCTGAATTCAAAACTTTCTGTTTAAGTTTACTTTACCAAATTGAATTCTCTTACTTCGTATTCTGGCTATACTAAAATACAACTCAACAAATTAAATAGAGTAACTTCTCAAAAAGGTATATTTCCTACTGTTGGATATATATGAATATAGCTATAAAATATTGATCCTTCATATTGCCACAAAGTCCTAGTGAACTTATATTAAATGAATGAAAAATGAAATATTGATTTTTGGTTGTACTATTCTTATAGCCAGTGTAAAGGTGGCATAAGAGATTGACCCTTTCCCAAAAATCTATAAATTCTATTAATTAATTAATTAATTAACAAATAAGAATTTTTATTTTTTTTAAACTGTTGCCCTGTTGATTTACTAATGGAGCAAAGAAAGTCCCTTAGCAAACTGAATGCACTCTTAATAAAAGAAGTGAAATATGTTTATACCTCATCATGTGCAGAGTTAAAAAAACAAAAAACAAACAAGAACATTGTCCTATGTGAAGATTCACTACTTGCTGGACATAGGCTGTCAGTAAGGTATTTCTGTATTCATAAGGGAAGAAATTGCAGCAACATTTCTTACAAGTCTGTTTATACTTTTATCCAAGGTAATCGATTTTATCTGCGCTCAACTATACTACCTAGAATGCCCACATTTGTCAAAAAAGTTTAATATGCCATTTAAACATTTAACAGAAAGTCCTGCTGAATTGTTAATGCAGCACTACATAACCAGAAACCCAAATTTGACTGATTTAAGTACTTTAATAATACAAAGGGCAGTAGCAACAGAAACTGTCTGATGGCCTATAGTGGCATATGGGCAGATGCTGCCAGTGTCTGAACTAATTCTGTCTACTCTTTTTCAGCATCAAAGTGAATACTTATTGTGAAGAAAATTACTGCAAACTGTTGTACATATTTCGTTCCAATGTCCTACTTCATAGTGAACTTCATAGGGAAATATTGTTCAATCTCAGAAGAGATGGGTAAACACGTAAGGGGATTTTTACTGTGTGAGTAGTAAAAATATGGAATTTCCTCCCACAGACAGTGGTATCCAATGATAGTGTAGATAAGTTTAAGAAACTTCTAGATGAGTTCCTACAGTCACTTAGGGGGTTATTCACAAAGCTGCCGAAGGCAGCCGAGTGAATAACCCAGCCGAAGTGAAGTGAGCTGAACGCTGTTCGGCTATTCACTTCTGACTTGAACGGCTGATTTCAGCAGTACATCAGCTAAAATCAGCCGTACATCAGCTGCCTTCAGCTGCACTTCGGTGCTGAAGGGCAGAGGTGGCCAAAGAGAGCCAAAGTATCAGATGAAGCTACGGCTGTATCAAGGATATTAAGGGATCGGCCGAAGCTACGGACATATCCTTCGGTAGCTTCGTGAATAGACCCCTTAGTCTTTATTCAACCTCACTTACTATGTTATTATGTTACTCTTCTAAATTCTTCCGTATTTAAAATCTCCCTTTGCAAACATACCTGGGGGTTGATTTACTAACCTTTTAAACACACCACGAACGTGTATACACCTCTGTAGTGTGTTCCCTCCCAGCATGATCTATGGGAGGAATCGAAACACCTTTGTAGTGTGTACACACCCAGCAGGTGTGTTGTTCAAAGCCCTGCAATGAATTGCAAGGTAATGTGGTGTAAATTAGCTCTATGTTATGTTGCTTGCGTTGATGAATGCAGGAATGTAAATGCATGAGCTAACCATTTTTGTCTAAACTGTAAAGCAGCATTATATATGCATCATGTGCATGATTTTTCCATATATGGCATTAGTGGAAATATGTTTTTAGAGACTTTTTGGTTGATAAATACATTTTGCTGTGTGAAAATCACACACACCTGGTGTGTGTGTGTGTTTAGGTTAGTAAATCAACCCCCATGAGTCAAGTTCACTGTCACACTGGTTACCAACCCTACCTTTTTGAGGCAAACATACTCATTCCGCAGCTCTTTGGGCTGTTCAGCTATACATAATAATAATGAAGCAAAGATTAACAACTTTGTCTAAATCTTTGTGTCAATAGATGCTCTCAGATACACGTACTGAAATTCATTAAAGGTAGCTATTTATATAACTGTAATCATAGTATGCATGATGTAATTATGATATAAGGAAACTACTACATGTCTACATATATATCGCATATTAAATACTTACCTTATTTTACAGAATAATGAAATAGCGCTCTAAACAGAGTCTTTGTTCAAATGTTTGTTGAGATATGGGATACTTCTCTTAATGAGGTTGAATTTGTCAAAGGGCTTTTGAGACTACTATTGGTTTGAAAGGTCAGAACATGATAAACATTGTGATGGAAATGTCAATTCAAATTCTACAGTGCTTGTTAAAAAAAAAGAAAAAAATCAACAACTTGCCACCCCAAATCCTTTACCTATCCACCTTACCTATCCATCTTTTTGTATATAGAAACTAATTTCATGCAAATTAAAAGTATGTTGTCACCCACCTACTACACAGGTTGTCTCTATGGTGTTTTCTTTTACCATGGGGGAAGTTGTGTTTCCACCACTACACTAACAGAGAGAACTCGCTTAGGTCAGTCTTCTGTGTGGTGGCAGAGGGTTATAGGGTAAGCTACAGTGAACTCATTTCCTGCTGGAAAGGGAAAATTAAAGCAGAGTTTAACATATTTCCTGCCTGCAAGGGTAGGGATCAGTGGCAAGCTAATGCTCTTTCCACAGATATAGAGTATTTAAAGTTCCCTCCACTTGTTGGACCAAACAATTAACCTCCATTCTGCAGGTAGGGGCGTGTTACAAAAATTCAACTTACTTCATCAAAGAATAGGGTATTACTTATTTTAATTTTAATTTTCTATTATAGCAATAAGGTAAGTAACTGTGGGTGTTGCTCCAGCTTTGCTTACCTAAGAACGTGGAGTGAGGACAAGATAAGTGAGATTAGAACACTTGTGGGATTTGCAACAAAACAAAAGCTAGTGTCACTCCACTAAAGGGAAAATTTAATATTATTTTCAATACGATATAAAAGCATTTTAAAATTTTTTCAATGTAATTAGCAGCCTTTATGTAGACAGCAACCTCTAACATTTAAAATGGAACAAGTGCTAAGTGATAAAAATGCCTGCTATAAGATTCCAAAATAATCAGTCACTTGTACCATGTGACATCTAGCACCACATCTAGCAAAATCAACCTAGCGAAAAAGTAAATCATTGCACAATTATTTTGTGCTTTAGTTTATATTTTCATACTGTTCAGTTCGTTCAAAGAATAGGTGATACTTTCAGCTTTCATAAAATCTAAACAATCTGCATATATACAGAAGTTTATGTCGAGGATTACACTCTATATTTGAATGTTTTGGCTTTGTTGTCTACATCAGCTGAAGGAAGAAGGTCAGTACACATAACCTACAGTATATTCAACAAGAAAGTTCATCGCCATTTCAGTTTTTTCAGTACACCCCAGCTGCCTCTGCCTCTACCACAAAAAGTAACAAAAAGTTATGAAATGTACTAGCATATAAGAAAATACAATGTCATTTACTAAGTATTACCTTGCTTGCCAGATTGTTTTGGGCCTCTTGTTAAACTTCCAGCCATCAGCAATCTGGGGAAACAACTCCTTTTATTCTATCTGCGGGGGATCATCTGATTTTCTTCTCTAACATATCAACTCAGACCGTGGGTATATACACGCCAAAGCCACATGAATAAATACAGCACACAAAATTTTCAGAATGGCTGCTTATATAAAGGAAATCTGAAAATGCTTCAGGAAAAAACAGGAATATTTTGCTAAACTAGGAACAAATGCTTTGCACTTGCAACTTCAACCTTTCAATTTCCTGTTGTTTCTTAAATGTCTATTCCCCAAAAAGTTAGGTGTATAAAAAACTATTACCGATTTTAAGTAGAAGGAGCAACATTAAGTGGAAAAGAGCTGGCACTCTTAGGAATCCTCTTAATGGTGTTCCTTTATTAAAGAGGCTTAAAAACAGCTACAAAGATTGCTAACATGTTTCAGTCCACCAAGGGAGCTTGGGAGGAGCAAGATGGTAGCATATACTATGCCATGCTAGCATCCATTCTTTGCTAAACTAGTTAGTACTGTCAAGATTATATTATGTAAAGTTTAAGAACATTCCAGTTTAAATATGTTGATAATGGAATGAATAGTACTGCATTGCATTGCGTTAACATGCATTGTGGTAAAGTGTGCATTACCACGGAAACATGGTGGGAACAGGCCCAATGCTAAAGCTGTTAGCAGTTGATCACATTCAACTGAACTTGTTCTGTGTGTTATGTAGCTTCCTCCAAGCCGTTTCCTTCAGTTCCAAGAAGTAGGTTGGAGAATCTACAAAACATCTTCAACATTATAGACAAATAAAAATGTGACTAACTACTACTAACTATACCATGACCTGGATAACTGACAACTTTAACAGATATATAGAGTAAAGTTTTTTCTAGATCAGAATAGAATAGGAGAAGACAATGACCATTGTCAAGTTTTTTTTTTCTCTGTGTCCCTTCAGATTTCCTTTTACTTCCTGTTCCTGAGACACAGCAGGAAGTTAGAACTTCCGAAAGTGAGGGCCTATCCCTTCTTACACTGTTGTTACTAGAACAGGTTTACCCATTAAAAGATTTCCCCTGTTAAAAATAAAACATTTTGTATTTCTCATCACTTTCTATAGTGAAGTCAAAGGTCACCAGGACCAATAGTGAGGGTGAATTTTCTCAGTGCTGGCACAAGTAACAATAAAAAAACAGAGATGGGATTTTACTATTTCACATGCTATCCAAAACAGGAAAAATGTTAGCTTTACATACACTTTAAAGGTATGAAAGATACAATTTACACTCCTTGAAGCACTCTTGCCAGTACGATAGTGTATAGGTAATTTGATTCTATTTCTGAGAAATAGATGTAAAAGGGAAGCTAATATTATATGATTCTCACCATTTTAACATAACTTGCATAGACTTTCATGTGTAAATTACCAAACAAGTTGCATAACTGTATTTAAACATTTTGGGACCAATAAACTATCGCTGATCTGTCATTTATTTTTTATAGCACATGTGATATGTGCTTGACATGCACCATATCATCAACATAGTGCACCTCCTGTATGTCAAAGATGATTTGTGGTATGTGTGGCAAAACATGGAAAATCTTAAATTCTGGCTTGTCACAGGTATGTCACAGTTTCTGCGCCCTGCACTGCTCCATGCATAGTTTATGAGGCTCTTTGACTTCATTAAGTAGTTAAACAATCTTGTGGTTGCTGGCAAATACCATCTACAATCAAACTAATGGCTGTACTTGTTTTAAAAGAATTCAGGCTTTATTGGTCCTCTTGTCAGAGTCTTAAGGAGACATAACATATACTTTTTACCAAATATATATTTTACCTAAAAAATATAATTTATGAGAGGTAACACGTTAAAATACAATACAGAAGGGAAACTGTCATATGTATGCCATAGGCAAGGTTTAACCCTCTGAACAAATATTGCAGTGAAAAGCATTTCCCCTGGGGTTTTACTGTCTATTTTAGTTTTCCTTGGACTTATGTTTTACAGATATATATATA
>NW_017307342.1:344279-351645 GCF_000935625.1 Nanorana parkeri
TATATATATATACACACTGAAGCAAGCGCTGACAGTTTCTATAGTAGGTTAGAATTTAGCTTCTTCTTTCAGAATATCAAACTGTGTGGGAATGATAAAATATTTTAAGTTGGTATTTTAAACACAGAAGCTAAAAGGTTAGAATTCCTGCCTTCCAGCAATCTTCCACCAGAAACAATACTGTATATGCATAGTGTTTGCATATGTTCTCAATGTTTGTGTGTATTTGCTCTAGGTGTAGTAGTGTCATGCACAACCCACCAATAGGTTATTGGTTCCAACCATACAGGTCCTAGTATATGTATTTATATCATTTGGTAAGGACATTTGATTGTAAGCTGCCTTACGGGCTGATGTGAATAGTATACAAAAATACAGACACCATGCAAAAACTCCTTTCATGTCATCCCATGATGTACATTCAGCATCAATAACAATAAGTGATGCCCGAGGATCCACTTCCATAACAAACTGCCATTACTATGATCTTCTTCCACGACTATTCCCATTGGAAATGATAGGATCCCACTGACTGCTGACTACTGACTGCTGTATGTTAACAATCTGGCTGAGGAACCTGAGTGATGTCATTGGCCACAAATGGTCATCACCATTCGTGGTCAATGGCATCATCTGGGATCCTCTGGCAGCTTTGTTTACAAACAGAACAAAGCTGGTAGAGAAGTGTAATTAGGCAGAGTTATTTTTTTCTTAAATGTCACATTGTACTGATGTACAATTTCATGTGCAGGTTTAGGGCACCATTCAGACCTGAGCGGTTGTCCGCACATATTCGGCTGTTCGGATACGGGCAGAGCCGATTTAAATAGGGAATTCAATGCACTTCAATGTGCATTGTTCACACCATTGCAGGGGCCACACGGTACGAAACCGAGTGGCCCCCGAAATAGTGCAAGTGCAATAATCCGGTGGATTCCACACGCTTGCAGCTATTTAATAGTTGCAAAATGAGCGGCATCCGTGCAAATTTAGAAATATTAGTTTTTCGTCTAGCACGGTCTTTTGCATGGAAAACCATGCAGGATCCACAAACGCTATGTGTGAATGCAGACTAAGGCATTCCCCGACAGTTTTAAAGGATTTGTGAATTTTTATGTTGATGTTGCTAATGCTCTTATGTGTGTCACAACCTCTCAGCTCCTTCTGGTGGTTACATTTTGCCACTGCCCCTATCTTAGTCTTCTTGTTAGCTGTACTAATGAGCCTGGCCATATACCCTCAGCACCTCTATGTCAGCTGTGGTCTAATGAGCCTGGCCACACACCCCTCAGCCTTGGGATTGGTCAGTGGCACTTTATTAAAGCACCACAACCCCAGGGTGCTGGGCTTGTGATAACCCCATCTTGTCCCACTTAGTTCTGTCTGTATAAGCCTAAGTGCTGCCACTGTATATCTTGATATTGATCTTGAATCCTGTGTCTGACTTGTGTCTTGCAACCTGTTTATGTATTGTATCTTGTCAGCAGTCAGTACTTCTGTTCTGTACCTAGGGCCCACCTGCAACATTTATAGTCAGAGAATATAGTTCTGGGGGCATCCTGTAACAGTAGGCGCACTTGCCTTATGGGAAGGTCGACTGCTAAAGATGAAGTCCCTTGCCACTATAAATTCTGACTAGAGTGTCTGCCTGACAGTTGCCCTTGAAGCCACATTAAAAGAACTGTTCTCCTTTAAACAGTATTTTTTCTTCTTCTTTGGATTGGTACATGTCCTCCATGACAATGCCCAGAGCTACCCATGGCCTTTTTAACAAAAGCATGCAATTTGGATTGAAAAATTACAATATTCAACTACCTTAGACTTTAATAATGTTCCCACCCATGTTTGGGTTTAGCAGATTTTTTCAAGTAATCAGTAGGGATGGGCTTGATGTTCAGGGCAAGCAAGAGTTCGACTCGAACATTGGCAGTTCATATGTTCGGCGAACACACGAACTGTTAGGGCGGTCAAAGGTCTATTCGCCCGCTGAGCACCCCACAAGGCACTGCACACTGCACAGTGCCTTGTGAGCCCTGATTGGTTAAAGCCTTGCACCCAGCCCCGTGTATAGAGTGAAGTGGTCAGGAGCATGTAGCATACAGCCCTGTGCACAGAGTTCAGTGGTCAGAAATATTAAGTATAAAGGTGAAACTTGAATAATTAGAATATCGTGCAAAAGTTCATTTATTTCACTAATGCAACTTAAAAGGTCGCTATTGAAGCATCCTGGTCTTCCATAACACCTCAGCAGTGCCACATGCTGATAGCTTCCATGCCACGCCGCATTGAGGCAGTAATTGCTGCAAAATGGGTCCAAACCAAGTACTGAGTACATATGCATGCTTATACTTTTCAGAGGTCCGATATTGTTCTATGTACAATCCTTGTTTTATTGATTGCATGTAATATTCTAATTTTCTGAGATTGTGGATTTGGGGTTTTCATGAGCTGCAAGCCATAATCATCACAATTATGACAAATCACGGCTTGAACTATCTTGCTTTGCATGCATGAGTCTATCTCATATATTAGTTTCACCTTTTATTTGTTTACAAAGTCTTTTATTCATTTTCCACAATAAATAGACAAATATACAGTTAACACAAACACTTTATACAAACACTTTAGTGTCCCCAACCCGTCAACAGTACTTCATTCTTTTCTTCCCTAAACAAGCTTTGTTGTACTATATTCCTTAAAAATACAGTAAACAGACCCTATGCATTATGAGAGATACTGTTTTCAAAAATACCCTACGGAGAGGGCTGCACCCATCGATATCAGTAGGGTTTATTCTTCTGTATATAAAAGTAGAACTATTTGACAAATTTCACAAATACTCTCAATAACCTTTTAAGTTGCATTAGTGAAATAAATGAACTTTTGCACGATATTCTAATTATTTGAGTTTCACCTGTACATCCCAACATACCGAGTGCAATGGTCAAAGAATATGTAACAGGCAGACCAGCATCCAGAGTGCAGGGCTCAGGAGTATGCAATGTTCAAGGTATTTACAAAATCCTGACCACTCCACCCTCTGTGCTTTAATACATTACATACTCTTGACCACTGAACTTGGTATACTTTGCTGTTCCCCAGTAATTCTCCCTTCACTACCCCAAGCAAAAAGCCCACTTTTCTCAAGAAACACCCCAAAATAACCATCCACTGCTAACCTTTGCACACATCTTCCACTGCTTACTTCTGTGTCCCCCCTCCACACGTGGAGGTGGTGACACAGGTCACCTCTGCATCCCCCTGTCCACCACGTACTTCCGTGTTCCCCCAACCTCAGCTCACTTTTGTTTCCTTTTCACAGCTTAGCTCTGCATTCCACTGTCCACAGCTCAGCTGTGAATTCCCCCATCTAGAGCTCATCTCTGCATTCCACTGTCCACAGCTCACCTCTGTGACTGCCTTCTACAGCTTATCTCTGCCCCCTTGTCCACAGTTCAACTCTGTATCCCCTCATCCACAGCTCATCATCTCTGTGTCCCCCTGTCCACAGCTCTAATCTGCATCTCCCAACCCACAGCTTACTGGTATGTCTCCCCATCCACAACTCTCCTCTGCATACCTCCATCCACAGCTCACCTCTAAATCCCCCTATCTACATCTCTACAGCTCTCATGTCTACACCCATTAAATCCACAGCTCTCAACTTTGTACCCATCTCCATCCATAGCTCTCATCTCTGCACATTGCAGCCCCCCAATTTAGCGTTCTCACCTTTGAATTCAGCCCCCTGTATATACAACACAGTTCTCATCTCTGCACCCTGCCCCTTCTCATCCATATCTCTCACCAGTTTTCATCTAACTCCCACTCATCCAGTGCTTTCACTTCTTCACCCAGCATCCTCCCATCTAGAGCTTTTACCTCTGCACCCGGCACCAGATTTTGATCTGGGAATAATGCAGCCATCCATGCATGATATGAACTTAGGGAGGAGTCTGAACAAGGAAATTAGAGCTGATTTTGCATTTTAAATAGAACAGGGAGTGATAGATACCAAACAAAAGAAAAAAGCCATTGTTTTTAAAAAAAAGTGCCACTTTTTTGCATTTAATTTTAGCAATAGATTGTGTATGCATATATATTTATCCACATATTTGAAACCACTGCATTCCCAATGCTTTCAGAACTCTTATCAGTATATTTTAAAAACGCTTCCTCCACCTGCCCAGTAGCTGCTATTTAACTTCCATTTTCCAGGTGTTTGTGGCACTGTAAACCTGAAATCAGAACAATAATTTAGCTATGTCCTACGGTACATCCCAACTACCTTACTGTAGAGTTGTGTGCTAATTACTGCAGCATGAAGTCTCTACCAACTTATGAACTTTATAAGTTTTATATTTTTATATTAAAACAATGAAAAACATGATGTGGACTATCACGTAATTCATATAGTTCTATCAAAATGATTATAAAAACAGGAGGTGCTGAGGGGAAGATAAATATTTTTTTGAATAGATTTGATTAATAAATTGTAAATTGATTTATATAAGAAAAGTGTACAGTACTTTTCCAGAGGGATGCCTTTTCCTCTCATGTCCCTTTTGTTTGTCTTGGTAAAACTCCATGGTAGTCCACATAGCAAGTTTTATTTTAGTTTTCTTTTTTCCATTCTCATCCATTGTCTCCAGTGTTTATCTGATATGTGATACTTGGTCCTTATAGTTGTTTTAGTTGGTAAAATGTGTTTTATTTGACTCTAGTTTTCTTTTTATGTTGATGCCTATAAGCCTGGCAAGAGATTTTCAAATGACTCCTACTTTTTTCCAGGACTGGCAGCCAAGCAAATTTAGCCTGTAAGCTGACGGTTTGGTGCTAAAACAAGTCTCCAAAACCCCCAATATATAATGGTAAGATCTGCAGGTAACCCTTGTAACAGTTGGATTCAAAGTGCATTCATCTACAATCAGAAATAAATTGCATCAGTTTATTCAGCATGTAAAAGATTGCTGTTTAGATTGAATTAAAGTAAGACTGCAGTGTACCATTGAACATATAGGCAAATGTCAGGCCTTCTGGAATAATGTGCTGTGGACTGTTGAATTAAACATAGTAGAAATGTTTGGTGCAAACTGAGCATAGCATTTCATGAGAAGACCCTCCTAACATCTGCAAAGCATTGTAGTAAATATATTATGGGTTGTTTTTTTTTGCTGCTTCAGGGCCTGGCCAGCTTGCAAACCTCCATTCTACAAATATCAAATCAAACTGTACCTGATGAAAATGTAGGGCCATCTGTTTTAAAGTTGAAGTTGAGCCAGAAATTGATCTTTCAACCCAATAATGATCCAAAGCATACTAGAAAATCCACCAAGGAATGGTTCCAAAAGAAGAAATGGAGGCTTATGGATTAGTCTACAGTAGACAAAGCCCTGATTTTAATCCCATTGCCATGGGACATGATGTAGGGGTGTGAAAAAGGCCTTTTAATGCAAGGAAACCCACAAACATCCAACTGAAGACATTTTGTATGGAGGAGTGGTTAAAAACATCACTGAATCACTGTCAGAGTCCAGTGGCCAATTATGCAAATGTGTGCAAGAAATAATATCTGCTAAAGAGGGCAGTACCAGCTTCTGGGGCCAAGAGTGCACCTAATTTTTGCTCAGTACACCATTACATCCATTGATATTTTTGTTGCATAAATGACAAAAGGCAAAATTTCCTTTTGTTTCCATTCAAGTATATCACCTTTCTCTGTATGCACTGTTTGAATAAAGATCTAATATTTGCCTTTTCAAATATGTTTAAAGGTCAACAATTGCCATGGGGTGTACTTACTTTTTTACGTGACTGTAAAACATTTCCACCTTTTTATTAACATGACTACATTATTAGTAATGACCTCATCATATGACATATTGGAATTAATACAGTTTTTTGAGTGGATAGATTAATTCTCTATTTACAGAGTCTAGCAACTCAGTTAACATTTTGCAGAACAAATTGAAAGTGAAGGTTTCTCCTAGGTAAGGGTTATCTGAAAGCAGAAAAATAGGAACCTAAGTAACATCCGAAAGTATTGATTTTGTAATTTCACCAAATTAAGAACATGACAGGAAACCTATTAAGCCTTTCGACTGGGCATTTTTAGGTGATGCTGTAGCTGACATGAAATTGCATACACCTGTCTCTTTAAACACTAACCATATACAAAATAGTGCAGCATTATCAGTTAAGGTGAATGTAAATTCAATCTCTTAAAATTTCTTTCTAATTGTACATCTGACACATAAAACTTTTGAAGCCTGATGATACAAATGCCAAATAACACATCTCAAATTCTCATAAATTATAGCTCAACTTCGATGTACTTTTATTACATTTTAACAAATTAAAATTTTCACAAAGCCAGAAGAGTTTTGTAATAACAGCAAGAGGGGGACTATGGTAATAGTATTATCTGTCAGAACATTATGAGTAATGATTATATAAAAATCTATATACCAACCATAAAACGAAGGAGAGATCAAATTATAGGCTTCTGTGTCAAAGTATAACACACGAGTTATATTATCTTATTGCAACAGAGCAAACCAAAAGGTATCTTAAAGGGATTTTAAAATTAGTTTTCTTTTTTTTTAAATCACTTTTCTAATGTAATTACAAAGAATCATCACATTTTGCATCCTTTGCATGTTTTGAATTACTGTATACACATTATCCAATAAAGCATTTCAGTGATTATAAATTATTACAGTTTATATTGTATACTGAGTAATGATGTTAATAAGTTAACATTCTGAAAACTTATTGTACTCGATTTTTGGTAAATACAATATGTGGGGCTACCACAGTGCAAGGTTATTCCTATTTGCCAAAAGCATCACATTTAAACAAAAAAAGGCTGTGATTGTAAATAAAAGTTATATAATTTTGACACAAACAACATACAATATATACATGCAACAAAACACAGAGCAGGCGCCATCTCCAATTGTAGTATGTTTATTGACCAAATTATGAAATAAAAGAGTGAAAAGGTTCTACTCACTACTCCTAAAGGAAACCAGGCATATCAATAACAGTCCAATGTATACAGGGAACGTTGTATAGTGGTAGGTACTCCCCAACTCTGAGGAAGGAGTTGGTTACCCCAAAATGCAACAGTATGGCCCCCCCATTGAGGTGAATCTACCACTATACAGTGTTCTTAGACCATTGGACTCTGTTATTGATATGCCTGGTTTCCTTCAAGATAAGTGCGTAGAACTTTTTTACTCTTTTATTTCATCATTTGGTCAATAAACATAATGCATAAGGAGGTAGTGCCTGCTCTGTGTTTTGTTGCATGTTGTCAAGATTCCAGTGACTCCCTGGTTGAGAGGGCAGCCCCATGGTATAT
>NW_017307342.1:351703-361765 GCF_000935625.1 Nanorana parkeri
ATACACTCTACATGTAATGTATTGTAAAAATTGGGGATGCATCAATACTGATACTAGTATTGGTATCGGTGCTGATACCGAGTATTTGGGCAAGTACTCGTACTAGCCCAAATGATCCAATACCCCTGATACCAGAACTTCCGGTCAGAGGGAAATTTCTTCTGACTGGCAGTCTAGCGAAGGAAACCTGGAGCCAGCTTCCCGGGCAATCAGGAAGCTGGGTGGTGGGTAAAAACTCATAGCCCGAATTCCAGATTGGCCTGGAAGCCATCTCCATGCTGTGTAACCGGCTCCATGCTGATTGGCCGGGAAGCCGGCTTCCCAGCCAATCAGCATGGAGCCGGCCTAACAGCATGGAGATGGCTTCCCAGCCAATCAGGAAGCCAGGAGGCAGGTAATGACCCATCTCCTGACTTCCTGACAGGCCGGGTATCACGTACCTGACTAGATCCTCAACTGAGAAAGGGGCTGCCCATGCACCTCTTGTCCCACACCACTGGAAGTAGTGACAGGGGATGTAAAGACAGAGTGGAGCACAGGTGCCAATACTGGTGGCTGGCCAGTACTTGAGGAGGTGCTTGAGTGCATTGGACCAGCTGGTGAATCGGCAGGACCGGGATGACAGCAGGACCTCTTGAAACCAGAGCAGGCAACAGGTGTAAGCCCAATAGAGCACTGGCTGGATGTTTTTGCTCAGGACACTGAGGGTGCGATCTACCAAGTGGCAGACCAGGAGGCAAGTCAGGTTCAAGCCGTGGTCAGGGACTGAATATAGAGGTGCCAAATCACAGATCAGGAGCAGGGTCAGCAAACGTAAGCCAGGGTCATACACAGGAGAGCAGAGAGCAGAGGTACCGAATCAGAAGGAGGAAGCGGAGTCAATTGATCAGAAGATGGGTTTATACACAGGAAGTCAGGATACAGGAACCAAGTACAGGGCACACAGGGACTAGCTGAAGACCACTCAACAACTTAGTCATAGCTTTATGTCTGATCATATATGATAGTGTGCACGCTAATGAACGTGCCCTCTACGCTAATGAGCGTGCTTCTGCTCGCTCACATACATGCACTACTGCGCATAAACGTAAGTCTCTTACATCGGGAAGCCGGCTTGATGCTGATTGGCTGTTCAAACCAATGCTTGGCCATACTCAGCATGGTCCCATACCAATCCTCTTTCCTGCTTCATGTGCTGTAAAGTAGGCCTGTGAAACACTGGGGTTGATTTACTAACCTTATAAACACACCACGAACGTGTATACACCTCTGCAGTGTGTTCCCTCCCAGCATGATCTATGGGTGGAATCTAAACACCTTTGTAATGTGTACACACCCAGCAGGTGTGTTGTGCAAAGCCCTGAAGGAATTCCAAGGTGATGTTGGGTAAATTAGCTCTATGTTGTGTTGCTTGCGTTGATGAATGCAAGGAATGTAAATGCATGAGCTAACCATTTTTGTCTAAACTGTGAAGCAGCATTATATATGCATCATGTGCATGATTTTTCCATATATGGCATTAGTGGAAATATGCTTTTAGAGACTTTTTGGTTGATAAATACGTTTTGCTGTGTGAAAATCACACACACCTGGTGTGTGTGTGTGTTTAGGTTAGTAAATCACCCCCACTGTGTCAGACTCCCATTCCTATCACTTTAGGCTGTAGATGTTGCAGCAGATGCAGATGAAGATTCTTGTGGCTTGTGAGGGTAGAAAGGGAGATGCAAGTAAAAAAAGAATGAGTGGAGATCTTTTGCTGCCAACCAGTATCATTGATGCGCTGCACCCAGAGTCATGTGTCCCCTAATGCATGCTAGGAATGTAATCAAATGACTGGTACATTACCCCACCTGAAACACTGCAGGCAGAGACTGCCAACTACTACAGTACTGTTGACAACAGATGGCTGCTCCCTCTCCTCCTCGCAAGGTGTCCTTGCCTCAATTAAGTTGTGCCTCTTCCCCACATTCCTCCTATACAATCCCTTGCAGTCTGTCACTTCATTATTTTCTGCCCTCCTCATCACTGGGGCCCACTTGGCAGTATGCAGAAGCTGCAGGAATGCCAGAGACAATTGCTTTTCCCTGTGTTTTGCCCCCTCCCTCTATGATTATGCTGTGCGGATATAAGTCAGCCAAGTCCTCGATGCCAGGTATCAGGGTAACAGTGGGATTATCTGTAGAGGAGAAGGAAGAGGAGTACACATTTGCAACTGCTAATGAAAATGCTAATCAAAATTGGAGGAGGGGCATTAGGAAGGCATGGTTATCCACTCCACCACCTGCTCCCCGTGCTCTAGTTGTATAGCATACCTAAAATACCCAATACCCAAAAAGAAAAGTCAGACATGCCCTGCTTCTCAAAGCTGCTGTTTGTCCACTGTTTTGTCTGAAGGATGCACAGCCTGTCTTCCCCCATAATAGCTGGGGGGATTGCAGATGTTTACTTTGTGCATATCACAATGTGGTGATTTGGTACATTAAATTGTACCACATTAGTATGCAGTGATGTGCTGCTGAAAAAGAATAGCTTTGCCTGTGTCAGTTACAAGTTAACACCGCTGACCCTGAAAAAAAATGTAAAGACCCTAGCAAAATTTTATAGAAATAAAATGTACCTCATTAAAACACAAAACCCCACACACCAAGTTGTTGCTGACACACAAACACACACACACACACAAAGTGGCCCTAAAAAGGACTGTTGTGTCTATTCAGTGTGCATACAAAGGATTGCACACAATAATATGTAACCCACCACAATGCAAATTAAAGTAATTTAGGACATTACAGCACAATAAATAGAGGTTTGGGGTACACTCCATACTTTGTAGCCTACCACACTGCAATTCGTTGTTATGTAGCACAATACAGTCCTGTATATAGCACTGTATAGCTCTGTATGTAGCCATATATATCACTACATAGCAGAACTATCTCTAAAAAAAATCAACTGTCCCTACATATTCCACACACACTGACAAAAGGCTAATGAGATCCCTGATTAGGCTACCACATTAGAAAAACTCCATTATTGGCCCTTCTATGCCACCTAGCAACAGTTCAAAGGCCAGAAATTGCATGATTGGTAGTTGGCTGCTATAGCAGCAAACATTCCCATTAGTTCACCATTTTTCAGAACTGCGAACAACTAGATTTCAGGTCGGACTCATGGTCAACCCAAACCCAAAGATCATCCCTAATTGAGAAGTCTGTGACAAGCTAATAGAATCATTGGCCTTTGTGATTCATAGTTCAAATATTATTTGTTTAAATTCATGAATGTATTTTTTTTTAAATCATAAGCATTAACATGGAGATGGAAAACAGGATCCAACAGCATCAGCACAGCAAATTCATTACAAAAGCCTTTATGTCCTAGAAATGCTCATTAGCACAATTAATATTCTATAATGAATATTTATTTGCTTTATTTTTAATAGCCTCATTTTAACATAATCTGCATTTCAACTTCATCTTTCTGATGAAAGTTCTTTCTACAAATATAGGGGTCTATTCACGAAGCTGCCGAGGGCAGCCGAGTGAATGACCGATCTGAAGTGAAGTGAGCCGAACACTGTTCGGCTATTCACTTCAGGCTGGTACGGCTAATTTCAGCCGTACATCGGCTTGCTTCGTGTGGCTTCGGGTCGGCCGAACATGCTCAGCATGTTCGAGCGATCGGCTCGGCTGAGCCGCTCGGCCATGATCGGGAGCTGTACGGGCTATTGTGAATAGCCTGTACAGCACCCCTTCGGTTCTACTAAACCGAAGGGGTCCTGGGGCCAAAGCTAGCCGAAGCTACGGCCAGATCCTTTGGCAGCTTCGTGAATAGACCCCATACTAGATTCTATTAGGTGAACTCATCTGTTGGGGCCCTTTGGAGGATGGAGGTTCACTGTGGGTGCTGGCTCACTCAAAAGAAAAATGATTAATAAAATGGGAAATGTCATCCTAGCAGGCTTGTCCAGGGTAGAAGAGGTGTCTGCAAACATACAAACTTTCGTCAATGCATCCATATGGGGGAAATTTATTTTAGACCTATAGGCACCATTACTTTGCTTACTTGAAAGCTAGGAAATACAGCCACAATGTGGGAGAGATGCATACAGTTGAAGTTTACAGGTTTGCTTGTGGCCTTTCATTACAATGTGGTCTTTAATTTATTCATAATTCCAGAATATCCTTTTGTCTACAGATAATGTATATTCCCTATAAATGTAAGCAAATAATACAACATGTAAAAAAAATTTGTAGCGGAATTTAAAATAATATATTGGCAAATGAAAATGTAGCTTAGCAAGCAGTTGACACACATGCGGGACCTACATTTTAGGCTTTGTGTTCATTTGTACAGTACAGCCTGCATTTGTTTTAACCTAGCACATACAAAAGATGCATGTATAAATGCTAATACTGTGTATTAAAACAGTCAGGCTAATATACTGTTTCTACACATGGAACATGGTCATGTTCGGTTTAGAATAGTAAGAGAGGCACACACTGGAGCTTTCCTTGATCTACACACATTCAAAGATGGGATAGAATAATAATTAAAGAAATATAACGTTTCTTTTAGTTTATCAAATCTTTTTATACAGTATCAATATATTCTGTAGTACTTTAGAGAGAACTCCAAATCTTTCAAATTAGTCCCCGAAAAAAACAAAACATGATATTATATAATGCACGTATTGTATATAATGTAGACCTACGCAGAATACTAGTACTACAAGACAGCAGCACTAGCCAGTAAACTACTATGAAGCATTGGACTATAGAATGCAGGGCTTATTCTTAGGACTTCTTCACAAACATTTTGAATGGGGGCTCTCAGTACACATTTCAAAATCTGCTGGGCATGCCTCAAATACCAGATCTGTATAGAGCAGGATGTCTCTGTATTGACCTTCATGTTTTGTCTCTGGGGAGCACACTGCTCTTCCCCATTGACATTTATTTTATCCTCTGGTGGAATCCCTACTGTCCCAGACCAGGAGTTACACAATGGAGTTGATTAAAGAAACGTAGCGAATGTTCAGTTAGTTTCCTGAACAAGGTAAAGCTGCATTCCTTTTAATGAATCAATCATGTGCAAGCAAACATCATGTTTTTAATTTACATAATTTGGTATTCGAAATAAACAAAGTTTGAACTTATTTACAAAGCAATGTGAATATTCTCTACTCCTTTTGTAAATGAACACCAAAAACTATACTGTGGAAATACAAATATTGGATCAGTCATGACAGATGTCATTTTAGGATGTAGAGACATGTCCTTCAGGTTAATTTGGTTGTTAGAATTCACTTGATAAATGCCATGTAAAACAACTTTCTTTCATATTCAAAGAATAACACAGTGCTTAAGTATGCTTTATGCCATTTGTAAAGTATGCTGAGCTGCAACTATACTGTACGGACTTCATTTGAAAACACCTTTCCTGCCTGATTTTCCCTTCATGCATGATTGGCCTTTATAGTCTTTACATATTTAGTGTGAAATTAAATTAAAATTAAATGATCACCTTCCTTTAGATGTCTCATATGTTTCTTGTCTGGATAGAAACTTGACATTACTAGGAGACATTTTCTTTTCTAAGAGTGTCTAGGATATAAGTCTCTTAAACTGAATTACCTGACAGTAAAATTATTGATATAATGCAATATATGCATCATTAATATTTTTCTTTACCATCAGAAAGCAGCAAAATGTATCCTGCAGTTGACTCTCAATAAATGTTTTAACCGAGCCATAAAGAAGTTTGGAAATTGTGCTCAAAGTTTTCTCTAGGTAGTTATCAGTAAAACATAAAAATCAGACTCTGCTCATTGGTTTTTTTTTAATAGTAATTTTCAGTAGTGCCTGCAGACCAAAGGTTATTATGACAAATCAGAACCTACCACCTAAGAAACTGAGGCTGATTTATTAAAGGATTTGAGAATCTTCACAAAATTAATTTTCACTTCAATTATCATATTGTGTGAAAAGCACATTCCTGTTTATTGTTTTCATCTGCACATGATAAGTGAATATTCACACAGTTTTTGAGTGAAGATCCTCATCTCCTTTAACAAATCAGCCTCTCTGACTGCTGATTGTAAACATTATACTGCTATTGGGAATACCATTTTTTGTAAGAACCTACAGAAGCCACATGTTAGTTGCAAAACACTCAATTTTCTTAAGAAAAAATATATGTATTTGAAACAGTTCAATACTCCCCTCCACTTCCCTACTTCCCCAATACACACACACACAAAGAGTAGATACTAGTAAAATTATGATGCATATTTATTATGAAGTTTTGAGCGGCCGGGAGTTTTTTTCTTTTTTTGTAGGGGAGCCACACATTTAAGAAAAGTTAATTTAGGTAATTTATTAAAAAATCAACCCTATAAGTACAGTAAGTGGAAATATAACATCGTGAAACATAAGTCAGGCAAACTGGAAACTCAGCACTGCAGTTTACATATAATAGGTAATGTGTATGTAATGCATCATAAATTATAAGAGATGCTTGTTCATGCCTATGGAATAAAAATAAGAAAAGTTTGTTTTAAGGCAAGAAATTCATAGAGAGGTTACTGCATGATATAAATTAGTTGACAGTAATTGTGTGAAAACTCCTACGTGTAATCAAAAGAAATTGATGGAAATGTTTTGATAGATGGTTATTCTCTGCTGATAGGAATAAGTCAGAACCATTGTACACACCATATAGGGGGGAGAGTGTTCAACATGAACTGAATGTTAAATGTAAATGCTTGGTGAACAAAAGGTGGCTCGTTATACTGCATGTGTATTATGAAAAGTAGAATCTACCTTGTGAACTTAGCAAAGTTGAAGTGAACATATCATTAAAAAGTAAAGAGGGACTAATGCAGTCTAAGAAGCTCCTCCATAAATTGCACTCTGATGATAAACATTGATTTTCATGTATGAAATATCCTTGATATTGTAGTCTGTAGTAATGAGCAATTCATTTCCAAATTAAGCAAATTGGAAAACTGAATTTTTGGGGGATTTGCCTGATTATATGCATGCAGATTTATTTGATTTGCCTAAAAGTATGCAGCTCATGAGTCAATCTGCCTGCGTGAATTGTTTGATTCTCCACAGATCAGACAGATATACATGCAAACACTGAAGAAAATGTTTATGATGTGCTGATGCTCCCGATTCAATAGCCACTAGTAGCTTGGACTTTAAAAAAACTCCAGAAATTAAAAAAAAAAGTACCCTTACTGTGGGGCTACCACTGTACTGCAATAGTTACATGCTTGTTTTGTCTAGTAGGGCTCAAATAAGGAAGATATACTCACCTGATCCTTGGTCCCACGGTGGTCAGCACTCACCTCTCTCCCCCTCTGGCTGTGGAATGTCCCTTGATGTCCTTGCATCTAATGCAAGTCAATGGACCTGCATTACACGCAATGATGTCAGTGGTCCTTAGACCGCTAGAGACCAGGGTAGAAGAGGCTGTGGGGACGAGTCTAGCAATCTGGCAGGATGGGGGATCACATAACCCTTGCAGTGCAGGAGTAGCCACACTGTAAGGGTACGTTTTTTAAGTTCCTGGCAGTGTGTTGATACAGATAAGTATGAAGTGTTACATGGTACTCTATACATATCTGAACAGCTCTTTAGCAAACCTTAAATGTCAGACAAAACTACAATACTGCACTAACATTTCTCAAATCATTCCCCTTTCTACAAGAACCTGTCAGGCACTCACACACAGCTAAATTCCTGCAGCTTTGTTGCAGAGGATGGCAAATATAACATCCTGTGCAAATTTTGCAACAGAAGCCAAAAAATAATCCATCCTGGACACAGTCAGGTGGATTGTATGTTTCTGCAAAATGTATTGCTCACTAGTACTTCCAAGTCAGTTCCATCTTCCTTTTATTTGTTGCATTGAATGCATAAAGTGTCATTCTATTCCACCAGCCTAGGTGCATAAACTAAGATCTTAAAAACATTACATATAACTTGCACTTTAACTGCCCATGTTGCCATTTTGCCAAGATCCTTCTGTAATGTTGCTATTTTACTGATTTATATAATTCTATAGGCATTTATGTAATCCACAAGACTATTTTAAAAAGACTGAAAAACTGGGTTCAGCATTGATCCCTGTGGAATACCTCTGCTAGTCGTAGCCCAATTCCAACATTTTACATTAACAACTATCCTTTATCTTCTGTCTTTTAACCATTTCTACAACAAAGTACTATTTGTTTCACTAACTCTTGCATCCCCAACTACAACTATGAGGAACAGTATCTAATGATTTGGTAAAATCCTTATATACTCTATATATCACACCAATAGCATTTCCAGCATCCAAAAGTAATATTAACCCCTTGTATAAACTAATCATGTTACTTACACATTACTCTTTCCTTACTCAAATGGAAGCTGAAGATAGTGAAGGAACATAAAGAACAATGCAAGGGGAAGTTTAGTTAAATTAACTTGTGTTTACTTCAAACATTCAATCATGTGCAGAAGAAAAAAGGCTTCTCCTTCCTAAAACTGCAAGTCAACACAAGCATACTTTCCTGTACATCCCTTCTCCTTTCCTTCTGTAAATCAGGCTCAGAGTTTTTACTGGACTTAGAGCAAGAGACTGCAGTTAAGTGATTTTTTTAAATGTATTTGCAGTATCTGCCACTTGGCCAAATTTTAGTACTAAATAGCTTGGGTAATATTTTCATTTTTGTGTAAGGTATTGCTGTCTGTTTAATTGCTGCATAGAGTATCTCTAACCTCCTGTGTACTCTCTGGGGCAGTTAAAATAAGTTTCTAACTGATAAAAAAATATAGCTGCCTGGAGGTGCCTACACATACCTGCAGCAGGTAAGCCCTGAACAAAAAATTAGATATACAGTATGTTGTAAAATGCATCTGTGCATAATCTTTTCTATCAATGCTCATCCAACCTCCTACATGTTACCTGGACATCCTGCCAGTCATGGCAATATCTTATTGAGCTCCCCAGAGTAGAGTGACAATGCTAACATTGCCTTGCAATGCAGAGTTGTGCTGTCACTCTTTTTACATGCTCCTTCATTCAGACAACAGGCAGCCTTGCACATCATTCTGATGGGCTGCTGGGAGTTGAAAGTCTGCACCCATTGATGACATCATAGGTCACTGTGACTTCAGACACATCCACTGTCCAATGCACTGGTTTGAAATCCTGGACATGGACACCAGACCACTCAGTAAAGCTACAAATTAAGTTATTTAGAGCATGCTTTTTGCACTGATTCTTATATGACTAGAGTATGCCCTCCTTGTTTGAGAAATGGTGGATTAACTTTTTGTATTTGCAAATTGTATTTTTGGTTGAAAAAAATATTGTGAAATAACATTGGTAAAAAAACTCATACAGCTTAGTATGTTGGTGTGTGAATCAAAGACGGAGCACAACCACACACTAAAACAGAAGCTTTACATATAATTTCACAAATGCATCAACAAATTCTTATTGGGCTTTAAGCAATATTTCATTTTCTCCCTTTGGTCTTACTAATAACAGAAATATGTTCACAAGATTGAAAAGTATCTTCTAAGGGCAACAATATTAATAAGAGGCATGTCAAGAAAAAGCTATAAGGAAAGATTGTCTGTCCTGCCATAAACATGTTTTGCCTGCAGCAATGGAGACTGAGGGGGATATTAAACAATCTTTAGGTTTCTCCAGGGAACAGACATGGTGATCACAAAACATCCCTCAACCATGTGAGGATTTGATCTGCAGGCCAAGGTTACATCTGAGTAGCCTTGCAATGTAGAAAACAAATAGGAATATTTCTTTTTAACAATTATTTATATTTTTTGTTATTTGTCATATATAGTTTAGACTATTTTTTAAAGACAGGCATTTCTTTAAGTTTGATGTTACAGAAAATATTTTTATTTATTAAACATTGACAAAAATATTGTATCCTAAATAGATACTAAAACCTCTTTATGCATTTATAAGCTCATGTAATAAGGTATAAGGAACAATCTGATACTGTTACAGTTTGGATTTCAGATTGTAAGAATT
>NW_017307342.1:362242-384914 GCF_000935625.1 Nanorana parkeri
TATATATATATTAATATTCATATATTGTATACATATTTTCACATCCGATAGATAGCTAGATAGATAGCTAGATAGATAGATAGATAGATAGATAGATAGATAGATAGATAGATAGATAGATAGAAAGATAGAAAGATAGATAGAAAGATAGAAAGATAGATAGATAGATAGATAGATAGATAGATAGATAGATAGATAGATAGATAGATAGATAGAATTATAAAATCATACTACCATAATAGTCATTGTACTCATACCAGAATATTAATAGCAGTACTAGCCTAGGTGTAGTAGCAATAGTATATGTTCCAGAGAAAATTGTTGTACATATAGCATTGATCCCATAGTTTAATGTTATATTTCTTGTTGAAGCAACTAATCTCATAATGGAGATGAACAAAGGTAGCCATATTTGAAGTCCAGCCTGGACACTAAAGAAATGAGTGTAGCCACCCATAGTTATGAAGTATGTATTCAAAGGTAACCAGGTAAAATTAAAGAAAAGAAACTGAAAAAAGGGGGAAAAAATCAGCAAAAATGACAAAACTGAAAAAAATAGGGTATCTAAGGCATTTTAATTATCCCCCAATATTCTAGCACTTAACCATCTCACTTAACATCTTTTTAGATCTCTAACAAAACATTATTTTTGGTACGGACAGTGAGATAGGGTTGGAATCTCTGTGAGTGTTTGATTGGTGTCTGCACCTTTCCCCTTGCTTCCATTATAATCACTAATATAGGAAGTAAGGGTCATGGGTAGCAATGACAGCTTTATTTTCAGCACAGTAGTAGAAGCAGAAGAACAAGTCATGTTTTACTATTGAAGTCCCTGTGGTAAAGATTTCCACTTGCTTATTATGTGGTCATTGGTATACAAAGTATTGCATTAATTCAGCAAATATACGCACAGCAATATAAACCTAACAGAGATTTTAATCCTTTCCCATGTTATCCAAACTTAAAAAAATGGCTAGAGTTGCACTTTAAGGGGTAGATGTACTAAAGGCATATAGGCTTTTTACTTTGCAAGGAAATGTTCTATTGGCTTGGTGAATATGATAAAAATTCATCATGAACAATACCCAATCACATGCAAGGACAAAAAAAAACAAAACAGTATTTTTGCTTGCATATGACTGGATGATAAACGTCAGCAGAGCTTTACTCCATTCACTAAGCTATAGACTGAGGGAATGATTTACTAAAGGCAAATGCTTTTTTTTCACTTTGAAAATTCCTTTGCAAAGTAAACAGCCTATTTCCCCAAATTAAATCAACCCCCGTATCTCACCGTTGTAAACATTTGATAACTTACATGTATGTGAATGTTAATATTAGCTACAAAATATATTTTGGTTTTGGGTTACAGTTTTTTCACTGTGTATTGGATAGTGCAGATTTTTTTTCTCAGTATATCAGTTCTTCTACAATCAGATTTTACTTCTGTTTGCCCTTCAGTACACTGTCCAATTTCTTCAGATCATGCAGTCAACCTTGATTTTAGACAAAGCCTACATTTGCCTCAAGTTGTTCTGCACAGAAACCAATCAATAAACTTTTGCAGTACCAACTGTGTCATAAAACAATTCCTTTTTGCTCACTAGAAGTCAATCTAGTTAATCCATGCTTGGTTAATCCAGACATCTTAGTGTACATGATATCTAAGTGGTTACAAATCTTTCAACAATAAGTAATATTGACAAAATGCTATGGGAAATTCTGTAAATTCATATAAAAATTGATTGTACTGTGTTTTATAGATTTCCAAGCCCTCTCTGCTGGGATCGTCCTGTTCAAAGTTTTGGCTGAAAAGCATAGAAAGTGCCAAAGGATAAAGGGATTATTTCATTTATCCAAAAGTTTTGAGATATTGAAAAACCGAATGACTTTAAGTCCACTTTATTTAGGATTTACCTTTTATTGTTGTTTCCCATTTTTGCG
This sequence comes from Nanorana parkeri, assembly GCF_000935625.1. Lineage (NCBI taxonomy): Eukaryota > Metazoa > Chordata > Amphibia > Anura > Dicroglossidae > Nanorana > Nanorana parkeri. The sequence goes on from NW_017307342.1 coordinate 364,187, forward strand.
CATAGAAAGACAGATAGATAGACAGATAGACAGATAGATAGATAGATAGATAGATAGATAGATAGATAGATAGATAGATAGTGTTACCCAGGTGAAATGGATATGTAAATATGTTTGAATCACTACAATAATATTCACATAAACACCTCTAGATCTGAGGATTCTTAGACAAAAGAAGTAGTTCAATCATCAATATACATTTATTGGTAGGGTTACATATTTACAAATAACACACAAAACAATATATACAAGACAATGTACAGTACACCTGTGGTGGAGTTTTACCTCTCAGCTTCTCGCCTGTTCATACTGCATGCCTTTGTGTCTCAGGTGAAAGAGACCACATGGCTTGCTAACAATACCTTATATATCTGCCTCACTGTACTGTACAGTGGCTACCAAATGTACATTGGGCGTAACCTGATTGGAGGATTTAAATCAGGTTGCTGATTATAAATAGTGACTCTTCTCTATTTTGGCACATAAGAAAGCCCAGCCCACATCTCAGTTTTGAAGTTTTTAGTGCTACTTCTCTCACAGCAATTCAACACTTTCTGATGGACTCTCTCGACCTCCCCTCCCCCACCCAGTCACTCCTCCCCAGACACTACATCATCAATCTGCTATTGCTACTGTAAGCAAAGTCTCACAAGATTGTAAGTAATAGCTATTGCATAGTTAATCTGCTGTCTTCTTGAGGCCTCGTTCACACCTAGGTGGGTAAGCTTTTGAGCTGTTTTCACACGCAAAAACTACATGGTTTTTAATGCATAACGATGTCTATGGGACCAAAACCACACAACAACCGGCCGAAAATAGCTCCTGCACCGATTTCGGCCACGTGACGCATCGTAAAGGCCCGAACAGCCTCCATTGACTTAAATGCGAATGTGTGTTTTGTGCGATATTGCACAGCTAAATCCGTGCAATAGATCACGGTGTGAACCAGGCCTGAAGCTCAAAGTGCACTCACAGCAGCACTCACTTCTTATGTTGCAGCAACAGTAACAGTTTGATTTTCTAGTGCCCAGTATGATAGGGGGTGGTTGTGGGTGGCCTAGAAGTCCAGGACCCTGCCACTCCAGGAAGTGTCAATTTTCTGTAAGATAAGGGACATTGGTAACTCCCTAGCAGAGGCGGCTCTCTAATTAGGCAAATTAGGCGGTCGCCTTAGGCCTTGCGCTGACAAGGGCCTCGCGGCCGCCTAATTTGCCTAATGCATTACAGGGCACCTTAGCGCTGCGGCTGCCATCAGGGCCGGACACAATCAGCCTGGCCAGCCCGCTGTGCCCGATGCAGAGTCTCAGGCACTAGCCTGCCCGACGCTGTGGATCAGCCTGCTCAGTCACCTGCTCCCTCCGTGTAGATATGCTCTGCTGTTCAGCAGGGAAGTTACAGCCTGAGTGAGAGGGGTGAATCGGCCACTGAGGAGGTCTGTCTTTTTCAATGCCAGGAGCAGCAGATGAGGGTCCTGTCAGTCCGTTTTGCAGGCACTGAGAAAGGCAGCTAAGGTCAGATGATGTGCCTGTAGGACCCCCCTGGTGTGCACGAGTGAGATGTCGACCAGCCACCTGTCTTCCTGAGTGCCCATGCAGAGAGAGAGAGAGTTGTCTGTGTCCCCTGACAGACAGCAGTGCACAAACTGGAGCTGGAGGACCAGAGGGACACCCTAAGGAGCAGCTGGAAAGTATCATAGAAGAAGCACATCCAAGGTAGGAAGTCTTTCACACACTGTATTGCAGAAATTAACCCACTACATATCTAAAGGGGCCCATACACCTTACGACCATCGCAAGACTTTTGTCTTGCGATGGTCGTATGCTTCTTGAAAGCCCGTACGATCTGCCCACCTTGGACGGGCAGATCGTACTTGCGATCATCGAAAGCCCACAGATAACATGCGTAGTGAAAACTATTTTTTTATTTTTTGAGTTGTTTTCACTTTTCCCAGACACTTTTCTTGCTCCTATAGTTATCAAGTATTGAGAGATAGTAGTTGGGCATCCTGGCTAGTTTCTTCCCCTCCGTGGCCCCCGGCAAAGAAGTCTTCTGGTTTCACGATGATACATGACAGTGCTGAATATAAGTGGCATGTATGTTTTCTACAAAGTATAGTAAAAATCTTTTATATTTTATTCAAGTTTGCTATGTGTTGGTCCTGAGGAAGCCTCCTCTGGGGTGAAATGCATAGACCATGTGTGAGGACCAAGGAGCAGCATTTATACCGCAAATAAGCAGGATAAAGAGCTTGTGGAAACAACGCAAGTTATCTGCTGTTACCAACTCTGTGAACTTGTAGTTTTAATATATGTATTATGCGGTCTTGGCCTTAAATACAGACATTCCTCGGTTAACGACTTACCTGCTTTGCGACCACTCGCACTTACCACGGACCGCCGATCGACCCCCGACCTTGCGCGTCAGCATCAGTGCGACGTGTCGCCGGTGGAAGTGATGTCCTCCGATCTTCACTGCGGGTCCCGGTAAGTATTTTCATTGCCCGATGTACAGTATACTGTTCATTACTGTACATCTGCAACGCTATACAGTACAGTACTAATGCAGTACAGTACTGTATAGAGTTCCTCACTTAACGACCAATTCGTTCAACGACCTGGTCGTAGGAACGGAACTTGGTCGTTAAGTGAGGAATACCTGTAGTGTCCTCCATCAATTGTAGGTTACATGGTATTTTAATCACATTTTATCATGTTGTGTATCTTGTGTATAGTTATATGTATTTGTATGCTAAAACAATAAATATTTACAGGGCTATTTCACTAAAGGGTGAAGAGTTTGGAGAAGGCAGGAGAAGTGAACAATCTAGGACAGAGGAAGGCAACATTGGCTCTCCAGCTGTGCTGAAACTAAAAATCCCATAAGGAATTGCAAGCCACAGGCATGACTCCCAGAGACAGGAACATGATGGGATTTGTAGTTTCAGCACAGCAGGGGAGCCAAGGTTGCCTACCCCTGATCTAGGACAACAGAGCTGATCTGGAAAGTGAGCTGAATTGGAGAATATTACCACCTGAGAGTCCGCAGTGACCTGAGGGCCCCACTGACCACCTCGCAGTCCACACTGGCCACCTGAGAGCCCCACTGACCATTACACTGTTCTTTGGGTACGGAGGATGGCGGGTGATATCACAAGATTTCTCTGTAGTAAGCTTCCTAAATTGTTGCAAGGATTGTGTGTTGGTTTCAGCCCTCCTGCATTTACTAGTGTACAAGCAATGAAAACAACAAGAGCGCATACACATGGCCATTTGGATTGTATATTGAAAATTACTACTTACATAAAGCTGGTGAGGACTGGGTGTCATGCAGCATTGGTGGAGGATCGATGGTATCTTGTGTTTGCTTTGACTGAAATGCCGTCTGTAACGGCCTTTGTGTCTACGGACGATGTGGTGCGGGGTGCAAGGGTTAGACAGTATTGTGTTTGGAGATATAAAGTACAAGGTGGAAAAGAAATTGAAGGTTGATGGAACAACGCGTTTCAAGGCGAACCTCTTTGTCAAGCTCTAAATAGCAGTGGGTAAATTTGTATTTACGGGGCGAGGCCTATCAGGGTCATGTGATTGGGCTGCTCAGTGCAAAATGCCTATTTTTTGTCCCAGTCTGACCCCAGCTGCGATGCACGCTTGAATGTGACAGGGCTCCTAATGCTGACTGCATACAGCAGCGCTAAGGACTTTTGTCACCTCCGATGTAAAGTGACAGCATGAAAATCTATTAGGATTAGCATTACAGTGTATGATACTGGAGCTTCACATTTTAAAACTGGAGGCAGAGCTTTAAACAGGTGCCACAGTTCACAGGAATGCTGCCAAGGTCCCCAGCAAGCGCGAGAATTCAACAGCCTTCCTGTGAACTGCAGTGCCGATTTAGCTGTCCTGAGTCCCTGCACGGCCTTTTGAGACTACACACAGACCACCTGAGACCCCACACAGCCTCCTGGGACCCTGTACAGTCACCTGAGACCCTGCACAGCCTCCTGAGACCCCGTAGAGCCATCAATTTTCCATTATGGACATGAGTGGGGCCTAATTTTTAAGATTCGCCTAAGGCCTGGCAAGGTCTAGAGCCGCCTCTGCTCCCTAGAGTGCACAAATTGCTGCAGCAGAGGAAACTAATGGATATTGTAAAGAGATGTTGATAAAACAGTTGCAATAAAATAGTCTGACAAAGACTAGTGCTCACAGACTAGTTGGGTCTGTAAATGATGCAGATAAAACTACTAGAAAACAAGGTCTTTTAGGATAATGAAAAGTGACATGTTAATTGATTTTTAAATGCTGATATTGTAAATAAAAAAACAATATGCAACCAAATTCTGTCTTGCTGTCTTTGGTTAATTGACAATGACAAAAAAACTCCAGCTCTAAGACCACACAAACTACTTCTAAGACTAAACTTTTGTCCAGTTCATTACAGTAGTAGATGTCGACTCCAACAAATGAAGATCAGTATGCTCCTTTGTTCCTGTTAAAATATGAGGTTTATGTAAAATCTCCATTGGCAGATGTAAATAGTTGTGTATATACTGCAAATATATATTTTTGTTACAGTGTGATTAATATGTGGGTAATAATATACCTCCTATTCTGTGTCTGTGGTGGTTTCTGGGGATTTGGGAATGTGATTAGTTGAGTGTACAGATGCCAGGGTGTATTCTGTTAATTACAGATGATATAGTATCCTGTATAAAAGTAAATAGGCTGCCAAAATACCTACAGACATGTTGGTGCCAGATCACTTATCTAATAATGGTAGCAAACAAGCGAAGCTGCATTCATTTTAATAAATGGGGTGGGAGAAACATTTTGGAAGAAGGAGAGCTTAGCCAAATGGAGCCGCTTCTCCAATAATAAAATGTTTTCTGCAGTGTTCTGTAGAGGACGCTCCATGGACACCATGGGGAGAAATAAACATTTTGGGAGAAGGAGAGCCTAGTCAAATGGAGCATCTCCTCTTATAAAATGTTTTCTGCAGTGTTCTGTAGAGGACGCTCCATGAACACCACAGGTTCCACAATGCAGCTTACAGTTTATGTATTTTTTTATGAATTGCAGGCACATTGTGGAGTAAACACTTGGGTATCCAGCAAGGAGTAGAACATGGTATTCACTCTCTATTATAAATAGGCTCCATAGCTGAGTTTAAGGCTAGTAAAAACACACCTAAATGATACCAACCAACATACTGCAGTGTATCTGTTTTGTTTTTGTGCATGTGTGTGCATTCATCTGTTTGCTTTCAGTGGTTTTCGCTTGCCAAGATAACTTAATTAAAATACGTATTAAAGCCTTTTAATTCATTAATGATGAAATCATGATTAGCAGTTTTCCTGCTAAGGTGACTTTCTAATTTAAAAAGAAAATGAATGTATAAATGCAAAAAATGCCTGTGGCGGAGATTTTCTTTGAGTTTATATGGTTAGCAATACTCAATGGGATATAACTGAGCCTAATTAGTTAAAGTGCAAATGAATTTTTATTTCATATAAAGAAGTGTCATTGATGAACCACGGTATTGAGTTGGAAAAGCATTCAGATTGACAGTGTAGGCTTAAAGTCGGTGGGAAAATCACAGGCTAATTCATTGATTGCCCCTTGGAAATTTCAGTTGTTAATTGTTAGGTAATTAACATAGAGCTACAATTATATTGGCCTCAGGGGGTGATTAATGTTTCAACATGTCAAATTAGCTCTGACTGGATTCTAAAAGCTTTTCTTTACACATGCCTTGCAGACAGATGGCATATTGTGTATAGTGAATTGTTGTTTCTCTTGGATATGCTTGATGATTTTTGAAAATAGAATTGAAAAAAGGACCCTCTTTTCAAGTTAAACATATTTTCAATTATAGTTTGATATGTTTAAATATTTTTTGTAGTTATATGTTTAGATCTGACACTATTAATTATGACAAATATAGTGAAAATATGTAGAGTACATGGTATTAAATTTGATATTGTTTTGCAATGTTTTCTTTTGTTTTTTCACTTGTTATAATAGACTTTTAATAAGGAATTTGGTAAAAATTTGAAAACAAAGAGGAAGGGTGAAAGGAGGTAAGTAATGGGGAAACAGGCTGAGACAATACACTGATCGAGGCAGATGAATGGCACTGCAACCTTTCTTTTGAACACCACAGTCAAAATGTAGTCCTCAGTCCTGCTTCCTTTCTTGTAAAATAAAAACCTCCACTCTAGTTGGGAACCTTCCTATTTGCCAGTAAATACAACTTTGTAATTAGTGGCCCATAGGAAGGCATGGGGGGTTGGTCAAACACAAAAGGGTTCTTGCTTTAAGGTTCAAGAACCATTTTGGGAAATAAGAACCTTGTCTTTGAAATTATCTAAGGCACATATACAGCCATTTGTTTTGTATAAGGCTAACAATGACAGTTGATCCCGGGGTGAGTTGATTAAGGTGACCAGCTCATTTTTTGGGAAATATGATATCTAGTGTTAATTGTGAGTAAAACACATACAAAATTATCTTCGGCAGCATGCTCATTTATTGGAGGGAAGTACTTGGAAGGTAACTGAAACCCTAAAATGGGACGTAATTGAAAATATCCTTGTAGGATTGTACTTTTTATGTATTTTTTCTAAATATGCATTAGTTTTGTTCAATACAGATATTGTAATACATTACCTATTTCTTTGAAACCTGTGCACAGAGTCTTAAGCCCTGGTCACACCTATGCATCATACCATGCATGTTAAGATGCATTAAAATATGTTACTTGGCATCCCATTGTTTTAACTGGTTCTGGTCCACTTGCTTGTGTTGTGGCACATCATGGAAAATAGTTTAGGTACATTTTTGAATCTCTCAATGTGCATCAAGGGGCCCACAGAGGTCAATGGCTATAAACTTATGCTTAATTATACCCACCTATGGCAACAGGCCATACACTCTTGGCCTAGCTACATTTGGAAAATATGATGCTTTTCTCACACCTCCATAGATGCTGAGCACATAGCTAAAAAAAAAAAAAATGAAAATTAATGTAAATGCATTGAAGCATGCTCCAAAAAAATCATGACACATAGGTGTGAAACCAACCTCAAAGTAGAACTATAGTAAAGCTATTGATATGCAAATATTCATATATTCTTAGCAAGTAGAAAAAAAGGTTTCTAAATGGTCCTCTAAATGTCTAAATGTCTAAATGTCAGTCACTGTAGCTACAGACACTGCGGAACAATTCATCCTCAAAGAGAAGCAGTAAAGTCATTAAAGTCGAGGTTCATCACTCTGCTTTCTTCTTCTTTAACTGCATCTGCTCTGTGTTTTAATTGGAGATTAGAAGACTGATAGGAAGACAAGTAACTTCTGGGAGGGGGGTAGCAGAATCAAATGAGCTGCTAAAATGAGACTGAAGTGCTTTCTGTTGTAAAATTTGAGAATTAACTGCATCACAGCAGCTATAGAGGTCAGTGATGGCTTGCTTTAAAACGTATTTACTGCTTGTGGAAATATAAAAAAAACATACATCTTTTTCTTTTTGCGAGTCAGCAATGTGAACATGTTACTGACAAAGGAAAAGCTGTCCTTTGTTTGCAGCATGTCACAGCATACTGGTGAAGCAACGTTTTGAATGCCACATTGTTAGTGCACCAAAGCACAATATTCTTTTACCGCCTATTACCATGTCTAGAATTAAACATAGGCAATCCACTGTAGTTAAAATGTCAGAAAGGCCTAAAGGCAGAGGCAGAAATTCCGCATGTTGTGATAGTTGGGGGCAACAGGTTCTGCAGGACAAAGCAGTGGTCAGGCACGATTGAAAGGCAGAGCATGTCTGCCTTTTTTTTTTGTTGAGAGTTGCCTGCTATTAACTAGGTGCACATCAGTCACTTGCTGCAGGAAAATGTGCAAGAATTCCTCACGTCATATGCTGAGTATGAATAAGAATAGAAGGAATGCTCCCTGCATCAGGCAGGGAGCATCAAGAGGTAGTGATGTTCCTTCAGCTGAAGCTTACTGCCAAGTGGGCTTCATTGAAGAGGAGGGTGGGGATGATCAGGTTGCAAACCTATGTGGGTGCCATATATTGGAGAGGAATAAAGAGAGGAAGAAGCAGAACAGCAGCAAGGGAAGATTTTGTCCAGGGGCAGCTTGCAGGGCACTGGAGGGAGCATCTGCCCTAATCCACTGGATGGCACTGCCCTATGGATACAGGCCACTGCTATCCCTAGGGCCTGGTCTATAGAGCTCTGCAGTCTGAGCCTTTTTTGTACACATCTTCTACAGACAGCCCTATTGTGGAGTGCAGCCTCTGCCTGTAGCGTATCAGACATGTTAAAACTACCAGTCATTAGGGTGCCACCAGGGCCGGATTTACTCTCTCTGCTGCCCTAAGGCCAGGTTCCTCAGTGCACCCCCCTGCCCACCAACCCCCCCCCCCCCACCATAAAACAGGGCTAAATTTAGAAAGCAACTACCCGCCCAGCGCCCGCAACTGCATGTCCCGGGTGTCCGGACATAGAAATTCTACACCCCTGCTGCCCCTCCACTCCCTGCTGCCCTGAGGCTGGGCCTTGGTTGCCTTAATGGGAAATCCGGCCCTGGGTACCACATGCATGAGGAGACACATGAGTCTGCACCACAAAACTCCTCACTTTTCAACTCTCCTAGTCTCCTCAAGATTCTCCATCTGCAGCCTTAAAGTTTTCTTTCACAGCCAATTTGGGATAACACTTAGGGGTCTATTCACGAAGCAGCCAAAGGATCTAGCCGTAGCTTCGGCTGATTCTTCAGCTAGCTTCGGCCCCAGGACCCCTTCGGTTCAGTAGAACCGCAGGGCTGCTGTACGGGCTAGTCACTATAGCCCGTACAGCTCCCAAACTTAGCCGAGCAGCTCAGTTGAGCCGCAGGCACATGCGTCAGCTCAGCTGAGCCGCGCTGAAAGCCGAAGCTGGCCGAGCGGCCGGCCGACAGTCTGCTTCTGACAGCTGGGCGGAGCCAGCCATGATCTTACGGCTGGCTCTGGCCACTTGCAGAGAGATTAGAGGTTACCAGCTAACCAGGGACACTGATCTCCAGATAGCCTAACTCTCCCGAGCGCCCTGGCAGTCTCCCGCTCCCGGCCGCCAAGGAGAGACACACTGCTTTTTCTTTTTCTTTTTTATTCTGACACTGAGCCGTGTCAGAATAGAAAAAAAAAATGTTGGACATATTTCAAATTTCAATTTGCAATAGCCAATAGCAAACTAGCATTGCACCCGCCCTCTGCTGCAGTTCTCCATCAGGTCCCCACTACTGATTGACAGCAGCAGAGGGCGGGTACAATAGCTAGTATGCTATTGGCTATTGCAAATTGAAATAGCCAATAGGAATCTAGCAATGCATTGCTATGGCCCAAATTTTTTTTTCTTTTTTTGGACGGCAGCAGAACCGCCGGCTAACAGAAAACTGTCCGCACAATCATTTTCTATTTTTATTTTTCTACTTTTTAAACTATTTTTCTGTTCTGCTCGGTCCCACAGAGAGACCGAGCAGAACAGCCGAGCCGAATGCCGCATCTATAAGAATAGACCGAACAGCGGCAAGTAGCCTGCCAGAGGTTCGGCTTAGCCGATCCAGATGTTGGATCGGCTGAGTCGAACTCCTTCTGCACTTCGGGTCTCGAACTCCTTCTGCACCTTAAGCCACGCGATGTACGTCTGATTTCAGCCGTACCAGCCTGAAGTGAATAGCCGAACAGAGTTCGGCTCACTTCGCTTTACGGCAGCTTAGTGAATAGACCACTTACTTTACATTTGTTACATGTCCCCATTCACATAGCATACTGAAAGTCCTGCTTAAGCTGGGTACACACAGAGCGAATTTCAGACAATTCAGCAGGAATCGGCCAGCGTTTGATTCGTGGGTGGCTCTATACCCTCGACAAAAGTCAATCATTAGATCCTTTTTTGCCGTAGGAACATGCTGGAAAATCATCAGCCAAACAATCCTTGCAGCCAATCAGCTGCAAGAACTGTTTGGGTGTTCTGGGCAGCTGGCACCACCAGTGTATATTGTAACAATACAATACACACAGAGGGAGATTCGTTCATTCCATGATGGAGAAATCTGTTATATTTTTTTCATTCAGCCTCAGAGGCTGGGAGGGGTTTGTAATTAAACCTATCTGCACTGTGCTGGCATATTTCAATATCACTTGTAAACTAGATGAGCAGGATTAAAGATCTCAAGGGATGGTATGTTAATGCACTGTTTAAAAAATGTTGAGGGGACAGCAAATGTACACTGATATACAAGCTGTACACTCACTACTTTACATTATAGCAAAGTGTCATTCCTCACTTTTGTTGACAGCGGTTTAGACATTAATGGCTGTGTGTTGAGTTATTTTGAGGGGACAGCAAATGTACACTGATATATAAGCTGTACACTCACTACTTTACATTGTAGCAAAGTGTCATTTCTTCTGTGTCGTCACATGAAATGATATAATAAAATATTTACAAAAATGTGAGTGTACTCACTTCTGTGAGATAACGTATATTGTGTGGTTTCTCTTTGGCAGTTGTTGGCGCATAGCAAAAAAAATGTCCACTAATAAACCCACTTCCAGGTTATTCAATGCCAGCTTGGCAAAATTGCTCACTTTACAGCTGCTCCCAATCCAGCTCATAGAGACAGGTACCCAGCTACCAATATTTTGTCCAGAAGGCAATCCCTGTTCTCCACCACACCAGTATGTAATGTTTCCATGCAGTGGCGGACCTATGGAACAATGGGCCCTGGTGCAAGATTTGTTTTGCCCCCCTCCCCCCAGCTTATACAATGCCCGCGCTGCTTACCTATAGCCATTACCATTCTGCATTTCTGTATAGAGGACCACGATTCCCAGAAATACTTAATACAGAAATTCAGAATGGTAATGGCTATAGAGGACTACAACTTCAAGCATTGCTCTCTACAGAATCGCAGAATAGTAAGGGATATAGTGGACTACAACTGCCAGCAATGCTCTCTACAGAAACGCAGAATAGTAACGGCTATAAGGGACTACAACTTCCAGCAACACTCCATACATAAACACAGACAAGTAATGGCTATAGGGGACTACAACTTCCAGCATTACTCTCTACAGAAATGCAAAAAAGTAACAGCTATGGGAGACTACAACTCCCAGCAATACTCTACGGAAATGCAGAATAATTCCATCAGTTATAGAGGACTACAAAAAAACATGTCACAGCACTTAGGCACATACAGAAGGTAAAGGTCACCTCACCTCCTCCTCCTTGCGGCGGGAACACCATGTACCTGAGAGAGGCAGGGGGCTGGGTGATCAGGAAGCTGCTCGCTGGCTCCTCCCGGCCGATGCCCCAGCGCTGCCTCACCGTGTGCTTGGAGGCTGCTCTGCCTCAACCTGAACTCATTGCTGTGCGGCTGAACGCCCCCCCCACCCCCATCTCATTCCCTACCTTGCCACTGGTCTGGTGCCTGGGTCTGCTGGGCCCCCCAAGGCTCAGGCCCGATGCGGCCACACCGGCTGCACCGGCGGTAGCTTCGCTCCTGAGGCAGTCTTTTCAGATGCAGATGCCCCCAGTTCTATTGTTTTTGTTATGTGGTGCTGTTAGTATTTTGTTACTGTTGCCCACCACTCAGCTAATTATCTCTGAATAACTAAATCCTGTGTCTCTTAAAGAAAATAGCAGAGAAAAAAAAAACATTTTGTACTTACCATAAAAATCAGTTTCTTGAAGTTCAGTGACTCAGGTCTCACCCCTTGGTGTTTGTAATCCACTCCCAGTACTGCTTTTCTACAAAACTGTAGCATATTGGGAGTGTCCAAATCCTCTGGTAGGTGGCAGCATAACCAAACAATCTCTAAATTACTGAATCCTGAGTCCTTAATATACTTCAAGATTTTACAGTAAGTGCAAAAATCCTATTTTACTCAATAGAACAGTAAACTACGTTATTTGTGGTCTCCTTCCTTTCATATGTAAAATGAGAAGAGAGATTGCAGAGCATTCTGGTGATGCATGACAAGCAAGAACATGAGCATTTCTCTCTGCCTATTAACCTCAGTGATAGACGTGCCCCTTTATGCCTACTAGGTGCACCCACAAAGGTAGTTTTGTGCCTTAAAAGTAAAAAAATATATATACTTTGAAAGAAAGATACAGCCTTTTAGATTGATGCAGACAACTGCATAAACAGAGAGATTCAGGAGCTAGTGACATTGTACCATTGATTCTCCATTTGCTATCTGCTGTTCTTTCTAATGATACTGCGGGCAACTTGTACACTCAATTCAAGAGTTAGGCCTGGCAGACATTAATCCTATGCTGAGGCAGTCCCCCCCCCCCCACCATCTCTTGCCCTACCTTGCCTGGGTCTGCTGGGCCCCCCCAGGCTTGTATGTCTTTGAATGGGAGCCACATTGGGCCAGAGATTCTAGTAGCTCCCCAGGCACAGGCTGAGAAGTGGCTGACCCCACACCATCTTCAGACATGTCATGTCCAGTATGTCAGCAGCACTAACCTTCTGGCATACCTTCACCAGGGAAAATGTATACATGTACCTTACTTTGCATATGTCCTTAACGTGTGGTTCATCAGTTTAGTATTTAGTACCCTGGCTTCTAGGAGGTTCTTTATCAGGTCAGAAGGGTTTGTGGTCACTTTACCCATCATACCTCAGCACTGTAAAGATACCACACTGTAAAAAATAACCTTTCCCAATGGGCTCCCTGCAACAATCCTACATGCCACGCTGGTTGGCCTGCTTCCCACTGCACTCCTTGTGGCTTCAGTGGTCATGATTCAGTGTTTGCTTGGCCAGACTGCTTACATACTGTCTAGTCAATGTACAATATGTGTGGCTAGTGTCTCTGAAATAATGCATTCAATGTTTTTTTTCTGGATAAAACTTGTCTTGTCTCCTTCTCTCGCTTGCATTTTACATTGTGGCCTAACCAAGTTGCTTACTTGCTGTCCAGACACTGTGCAATATGTGTTTCTATTGTCTCTGAAAAAATTCACTCTAATTTTAATTTCAGGATAAAGCATGTCTCATCTCTCCCTCTCACATTGCATCTTTACCTACTTAAATGCCTTCCAACTACTGTACAATATTTGTGGCTATTGTCTCTTTAATAATACATTGTGTTGTTTATTGGAAGATAAAGGCATACCTATCTCTTCCTTTGATATTGTGACCCGACCAGGCTGCTTACATTCCAGCCACTGAGCAATTTTTGCAATATTTGTGACTGTTTTATCTTGGTTTATACACTCTTATTTTTCTTGGGGGGGGGGGATCAAATGCTGCATTGTTGTTGCCTATTCAAATGCTCATGCACTGTCCTGTCACTAGCCAGTGTCTGCCAACTACACACCAGAAGTCTATGGGGATGATTTATAAGTTCCCTTTACAAGGGAAGTTGCACATTGTAGGGGAAGTTTCACCTAGCTTGGTGAATGTGGTCATATTTCACATTGCAAAGAATACCCAATCATGTGCAAGGAAAAAAAAAAAAAAACAGTATGTTTGCTTTCACATGACTGGATGATGGAAGTCAGCAGAACTTTACCTCATTCACTAAGCTAAGCGAAACTTCCACTGCAATGTGCAACTTCTCTTGTGAAGTGAAGAACCTATTTGCTTTTAGTAAATAAACCCCTATATTTTGAATAAATTAAGTATAGAGTTTTAGGCACATAGGCACATTTCATGTTTTTTGTATGTTACGTTTTTAATCAGATTCAGATCCTCTTTTCAAATCTGCAAATAATAATTCATTTCAAATAATATTTACCCCGTGAATAACATTCTTTATTAATAAACAAACATTTTATCAACTAATGAATATTTTTTTCCTTATTCAGATTAACATTTTAAAAGCATCCATAAAACACTGATAATCTGCAGATTATTTAAATCAAGTTAAATGTCTGATGCTTTGCCATGCTTGTGTTTTTAAATTGTCCAAGTTTTAATTTCCTAAACACCACTTTTTAGCTTTTAGTTCTAATAAAAAGTGATTTCCTACAAATATTTGCATTTTGGGAGATTTATTAGGACATCTGGCTTATATAAAGGTGACCTGCTTAATGTTATTGCAGGCATTGTACATATAAAATGTCGTGCTAAGGCCATCTCCAATTTGAAATAGAGTTTTAATCATGACTTGCTCCAAAAAAATTAAGAATAAATCAGAATATGCAGAAAGGATTAATTCAAATGCGTATTAGAAGAGTAAAGAAATCTCAGAGGCAAGACTAATCATCATTTAGATTATCAGTAGAAGATGATTAAAAACAATGGATTGTATGACAAGTTATGTTGATGCTGTGTTTCATGTGGCCAAATGTTTTAGCTTCATAAATGAAAAAAGCCTAAGCTGCTTACAATAAGAGAAAGTAATCATTTAAATGAGAAACTTAAGATTTACAAATTACATACTTCATCAGGTAAAGTCTATTTTACTTAACATATACAGAGAATGAGTTATTTCAGTAACATCTCTGCATTTAATATTTTTAATAACAAACCCTAAATGGTAGAATTTTTATAAAGATGGAAGATAAAGATGTGCATGTACATTGGTAAATAAATACAATTTTTCTGTTCACTGAAAAAATTAGAAATAATGTACACTGAAAATATTTGAATTGTCAAGATAATGCATGTAGATACTTGATTCTGACTCCAGCTTGTTACTGCTTATTATATTTACTGTTTTGTGCTCTTGTCTGGGGATATGAACTTCAGAAATGACAAATAAATATGTAAGTTAGATACAGAATGCAACAGGCCTGCCTGCTAATTAATTGAATAAAGCTACTTCCAACCCACACTTCATGGCAGAAGCCCTCTATTTTTCCTAACATAAAGGGAGATCCAAATATAAAATGACTAAAGACATAAGCGGATAAGGAATAACTGAATCTTTGACACATGGGGGTGTTATAACTTTGCTCTATAAACTGCAAAGTTACTTCACACCACATCCTGCAATAAAAAAAACTAAAACAACCCAAACAAACAAAAAAGAAAAAAACAGGCCATGGTGTGGAGCCTGCTTTGCATCATGGTTTTCTCTCTTTGACATGTCAAGTGATTGGACTGTGGCTTTTTTTCCCTCAATCTTTTTTAAAGCAAGCAGAGTGCAATACTGCTATGCTTCCTCAATGTTTGGATCCTATTTGTTTTACAGCAGTGGTATGGCTGTAGTAAGGTCATACTGTTGCTTTTTAAATGGACTACATAGTCTAGGGACTGAGTTTTCCCAACTTGGTGCTGTAATGAAGACAAGATAGGTTTGGCAGCCACTTACCTTTCACATTCCAGTGGTGCATCTTCTAAGCCTTCTGAGTTTCACTGAGTTGCATTGTGTTTTTTTATCGGTTTAATATTGATTTGATAAACATTTGCGCAATTATCGCAGGGCCTACTATTTTAGTAGCACCATCTTTTTATTCTACCGGGCCTGTGCTTTCAGAAAATGTATGGTTTGGGTGGTCTTTCACAAACATTACCAACACAGCAGTTAAAAATCCAAGCAATGGGAAAAATTTCAAAAATGGTGTTGCCAGCTGAGGTGTAAAGCGTTCCAGACGGCTTGGCAGCGAAAGGGTTAAAGCCCTTGCGGCTGGGCATTGCACGTACACTCATTTGCCAACATTGCTCCTCCAAGCCAATGAGGCTTGGCACAACTACTTCTGGAATGCTTCATTTGCTGAACTTTGCTACTCTGGGCACATTTGAACATTACTCTTCAGTGCTATGGCTCTGGTGTTTCCCCACTGGCCACCTGGCTGTTTCTGCTAGGGGTCCTATCATATCACATATTCCAGTACCTGTGAAAGTGGCTAGGAGGGTGTCCCTGTTTAATACTGCCTGTCTCTTATGCTTCTTGGTGAATCCAGATATAGTTAGGGTAGATCTGATTCACTTGGTTTATGACAATGGGTAAACCTATGGTTATTTTATTTTTGCTTTTTCTACTATTGTCACTGCTAGCATCACTAAAAGTATTCCAAAAGGCATAGACAGATAGCTTCCAAAAATATATATAGTCACCAATGCATTTGCCTAGTTTCAGATTGCAGTAACTATAAAACCTAATTGAATCTCCATCAGTCTGTTTGACAGGGTAACAATGCAGAAACACTAATGGGAAACACAAACAGAGTGTTGCCACTCCATGAAAATATACAGATAATTACAGATCATCCATATGGAACTATAAAGTTCATTAGGTAACAACAAACTGAGAGTGGAACCAGCTCTATAATGTCCAGCACCTTAATGTTGAATAATAGAGTCAGCTTGACTTGGAGCAGTGCCCACTTCAAGGGACATTGTCAAACTATTACAGGAAGTGCTTAAACTGAAAGGATGTTCATGAAATAATCACCTGGTACTTTTTTAAAGAAAGCTGCAGATTTAAAAATATTAAAAATTACTTTTAAAATTACAATAATATGTTTAAACAGATTTTAGTGACTGGGTTTACTCCTACCCTCTCTGATTTTAAGGCCACAGTAGTCTTGTTCTCTGCCCCCTAGTGGAATTCTTCTTAATAGCTATCACCAATTTCTCTTACTGGCAAGTCTGCTAGACAGGGAGGCAGCCTCAACCTCAAGTTGTAAAAGACTATCACTGCTGAAAACACCACTTGCAGGCCTCCCCATTCGGGTGTATGTGCCACAGGCATTGGCCAGGAGCCCAGCCATGCTCCGTATGTCACAGTAAGACTTAAGAAAAAGCTGCACACCGCTGATGTGACTGTAGATCAAACTTTATTCGATTTCCATATCATGCAAGATACTGCCCCACCTCCAAACTGTCCACCTCTGACAAGTTTCTCCCTTATAGGCTTTGTCATAGAGATTGGGGCAGTGGAGGGAGTGATCCTTATATGCACCATCTATGATGGCTACATATGGAAACATCTTAATGTAACAGCCGCAAAAATCCTCCCAAAACAACAATGGGATTACATTCATAAAAAGGCATACATTCATAATGGACATTTAAAAGGGTAACATTGGCAATATGCATATAGATCTGTATAATTCTTAGACAAAACATATTTCTATTACTATATCAATATGTTTAATAATGTATTTGAATTATTAAAATGCCTACCCCACTTTACATAATCCCTCCCCCTAAAACCAACATTTTATTTGGAACCACTTAAAAAATATTCTATTATCTCGTAACATAACATAAAATATCTATTAATGGAAGTTCATACTATCAGTGACTAATCTTTAAGAGCTGAAGGATCCTCTCAAAAAGTGTATATCAAAGTGGTGCAAATTAAGCAGTCCATAGAGAAATCTTACTCTTTGACTAAGCCCATAAGTGTGAAACGTTGGGAGTTTGGAGGTGGGGACGGCATCCTGCATGATATGGCAACTGAATAAAGTTTGATCTATAGTGACATCAGTAGTGTGTGACTTTTCCTTGAGTATTACTCAACTCCAAGCTGCAGCATCTGCAACATATCCCCTCTTCTATATCAATAGAGTTTTGCCAATAAAATGTATCTACTTACTTTATAGCAGAATTTTTTTACAGCAGCATAGTGGTAAACCATACAGTTCATGTATAAGCTGAACCCCATACATCACTCAAGCTGTGGAACTGGTGTGTCACACACTGGGGACTGTGGCAGTATGATACGTGAGCTCTGAGTCTTGTGGGGTTGGTTAAAGTGATACCTGGGATACTGGTGAATGGAAGCTTAGGGAGCAAGAGTATGTGTGTTATTGGGGATGCACTAGAGGCGCAGAGTCTAAGAAGGGCCAGGTCTTCTACAGAGCCTCCAATGGTGTGGATGATTGCGCTGCCGGATACTTTCCAGGTTGTGGCCCTCTAGCGCACCCGCACAGACTCAGAGGGCTAGTTGCAGCACCGAGGCAATGGACACAGGGGCAGACAGGGGAGAAGCCTGTAGACATTCTGCAGCACAGGGTACAGAGAGGCACAAAGGAAGGATTATAAACAATAGAGAGAAGGGACACAAGAGGCCACCAGCGAGAAAGCACAACATGGCTATCCGGAGTTCTCAGAGGAGTGAGGCTGCATAGGATAAGCAGCCACACAGGAGGAAGACAGACTCTCAGGTAAGTGCAGCTGCAAGAGCTCACTGAGGAGATGATAACTATCCACTAGCAGGACAAGCAGGATCTCACTGGGAGCACAAGGGAATCACAGCACACACAGGGAATGAGTATAACACAAGAACTAGGGCACTCAGGGATATAAACACAGGGGGAAGTGCGTAACACAAGCAGAGTCACACAAGTATGAGCTAGAAGCCCAGCAAAAGAAGATGTGCGTTGCATGGCTAAGAATGCACCGAAATCGGTGCACAAGGAATGCACAGAGGAATGGACAGGAATACAGATAATGAACACTGAGATGGGGGGGGGGGGGGGGGAAACATACAAACAAGGTAGGAGACCAACACAAGAAAAATAACAGGAAACTCAAACCCTGAGCAACAAGTGAGGTAATGCTAAATAGGGCAGGAGGAGTGCAGATTAGCTGAAATCTTGGAAAGTCTGGCACAGTCACCCGGACATTGTGACATTGTGGATACTACTTTTAAACCAGGAGTAGAAAAATATTGGTAATTTTTTGAGCTGTTGAAATAGAAGGTGACCTAACCTAATAAAATGTTATGTTCTACATGCAGCTTGTGTCAGGAAAACTCCTAGTACCACATTTGCGACTGGGGCCCTTCTCTACCTCCACATCCTACTTGCATGGCGGTACCACCTTAAGATTTTTTATTTGTGGTACCTGACTGAAATGTCATAAAAAGGATGTGGCTGTAAAATATTGTGTTTAGTAATCAGATTCCTTAACCCATGGCCCCATGGTAGTTTGGCATTCAGGTACTTTGCTTTAGGGTTTTATTGCCATGCCCTCCTGTCCTGGTCACTCCCATTCCCCCCTGTTCTTGTCCTGTCCAGGGATAAAAATGTGAGATGAAATATGTCCTATGGAATCACAAACAAATCATAAAAAAACAACAAAAGTTCAAAACCTTTCCCCACTCTACTTAAAAATAAAGAGAAACCTTTGACTAACATGAAGATTTAACCCTTCATTAGCCCATAGTTAGGCCTCTTTAGCTACACAATGAGATTTCAGAGTTAGTCTGGTCAAATCAAATTTGGAACTGTAAGTTCTCATTGTGTAATGCTAGATTGTATATCTAGTAATTCAGTTATTTACCTAATTGTATTCTTATTGACTGCTTGAGATAATTTAATACATTTAGGTAATGTGTGAAGTAACTGTTTTCTAAAAAGAAAATAACGCTCTATATATATATATACATTGAAATAAGATTATTAAAAGAGTACTGTATATTATGGATATTATTATGGAATTAGGGAATATTATATTATTTCAGTCAGCTGTCTTTTGAACAAGCTGTCCAAGCTAGTCTCTATTACTCTGCGGATGTGTTATAAAACCAGTTAGTAAGTGAAAGAACTGCAGATAGTAACCTGTGCTGGATAGTTTAGAGAAAGCAGATTATCAATAAGAACAGAAGAGTTATATTGATCCAGGTCATGACATCCCTCTAGCAATGTCACTAAAATGAAAAGAGTCACCAAATTAACCAAAAATAAAACGTTGTCGCATGTACCATCTGCCTCTTGGGAGTTGTTCGATTATAAGACGGACACCGTTTCCTTGTGTTTATGAATTCTTGCAGTAAGAACAGCAATATTTATTTTTGTGTTCATAAACCGCCACTACATGAAAATGTATGCATTTTACAAACACGTCAATCATATCTGCTTGAAAATCAAATATGTCACAAAGAGTTTTCTCTATTTGATTTTTGCTGTTTTGATTGCACAATCAATTCTCGTCATGGGCCACTGACTATTAAGTGTGTCAACTGACTGCATATAATAAAGGGTAAGAGGCATGGACAAAGTGGATGCCAAGATCTCAAAAAATCGCTGACCATAAATATTTAATCCACAGTGGAAATCACTGAACACATGTTTATATTTATTTTGCGTATTATGAAGATTAGATATGGATTCTAGTTAAGTGGCATCTGGCAACAACTTCCTTTTGCATTTTGTTTGAGATTCTAAAATTTGTATATTATTAAATCTACAAAGAAGACTCTAAAAAAGGTGATTTTAATTGAACAGGGCATATTCATTTTTGATATCTGTATTATTTCTGAGTGTTCTTTTACATCTATTTCAGACCACAAGGTCATTCATGCACATAGAAAAAGAGAATGAGAAAATACATAGTTTCAGGGCATACAGTGATTTCTTTCTACCTTCTTCTCAGCAGACAGCTCTATACCCTTTCTCCAGGCACACAGGAAATAAGACCTTAAAGGGGACATCACCTCAACAGGTTCATACTACAGACAGTTATAGTTAGAAACTCTTACTGGTAACATAACTTTTTTCAGTTTAATTAATACTTTTTACTGTAATTGTACAGCTTGTAGAGTTGAAGTTAGGGGAGATTTTACAATGCTCTCACAAGCAAAAACATGCTTTTTAGTAATTTTCCTTGCATATGATTTTGTATTATTTGCAAAGTTACTTTTTATTTGGATTCACCTCATTCAAGAAGCAGGGGCGGACTGACAACACACGGGCCCCCCAGCAATAAAACATTATGGGGCCCCCTTGTGCCCCACCCATATACAAGCCCCACCAACAAGACCCCCC
>NW_017307342.1:385180-392188 GCF_000935625.1 Nanorana parkeri
CGTATACATTCTTGCATCCCCTCTTCCTACACTGCTCACCTCTGCATCTATATAAGTTCATAGGTGGTATCAATGGATAGACCTGCGACCCCCTGAAGACGTTATCTGTGATGAAACGCGTCGGAGAGGGCCTATTCCATGTGATACCACGCTCAACCAGGAAGTATAGGTGATTCGTACGCTGCATCTGACCGGCCGGTCTTTACTATTTTTAACTGTAAGTTCTCTATGTTTTTTTAACCCCTTCGTGACTGACGACGTACAGTGTACGTCGCCAGCATCGGGGCTGTTTAAACAGACTCCCGGCGGCTATTGCCACCGGGACTCTATTTAAACTTGTAAAGCCGACTGTCGGCTTTACAACAGAAGCGATCCTGGCGACTTACCTGTCGCCAGATCGCTTCTGCGTCCCGAAGAAGGGGCCCCCCCCCCCCCGCCGGACACCCCCGCCGTGCTTCCCGGGCTCCGTTGCCCCTCCTACGGGCCCGGGACCGGCGATCTTTGTGTCCGCGGGGAGCTGGGGAGGAGGTCGACGAACTTCCGTTCATCGATCCCCTCCCCGTTCTATGGGACCGGGAGCGATGCAGATTGCATCACTTCCGGTCCCTGGGCTGTCAGTTCTGGGCTCCTGCAGCCCAGCTATAAGCTATTGAAGTGCGATCTGCACTTCAATAGCTTATTTCCAGTGTAAAGGTGACACTGAGGGTCTTTTGGACCCCCAGCATCACCTTAAAGAGGACCTGTCACCACCATCTGCTATTACATGGGGGGGCTTGCAAGCCCCCCATGTGATAGCAGTCAAAGAAAAAAAAAAAAAAAAAACAGTTTTTAAAATTAAAATGAAATAAAATAAATCTAATAATAAAAAAAAAAAATTTAAAAGTACCCCGCCCCCGCGAGCACGCGCGTCGCCACGTAAACACGCGTCGGGTGCGCCTACGTATGAAAACGACGAACGCGCTACACATGTTGATTATGGCCGGACACGCCGGAGTGAGAGCAATAATTCTAGGGCCAGTATTTTGGGGTATCTCTAAATTGATGACCTGTGGGGGCTTTTAAAGCGTCTTCTATGGACTTTTTGGGGTACTGCAGTTTTTCGCCGTTTCACTGACGCACACAATTTTAATTTTGTTATTTTAATTTTAATATTTTGTTTTGGGGCATTTAATCAAATTTGTCACTACATTTGGGGGTTTAATAAGATGCTTCTCGCATCTCCACCCCCCCTTCCCCATCCTTCCTACAGGTGAACACTGTAGGAAGAGAGATGCAGAGGGTACAGAAGTAGGAGTGTTGGGAGGAGAGAATTTGATGCTGCCACCCTCTTCCAAGATTGGTAACTTCCACACCATCTACATGCCTCATATTGCACTGCTAACCACACCTTACACTGCTAGTCCCTTCTAAGCTGCTCACTCCCTGCAGTTTACCTTATGGTAGGACTCTCGCTGCTGATACCATGGGCACTGGGTGCTGCAGGGGACAGAGCTAAATGTGCTGAAAGTCACCGGTCCTTCCAGCAGTTAATCAGCACAGCGCAGGCGAACACACGGGACCCTGATAGGTCTGCCCACTCGCCATGGTAACAACCTGACTGACAGGCTCCTCTCCTTCTAGGCAGAGAAGCCCCGGTCCCTGTAGAGAAGGAGGGGAGGAGCCTGCCAATCAACTGGTTACCATGCCAAGTAGTCTTCCTTCACTACAGGCAGCCCGTGCTGGGTTCGGGGCACCCCTGCTGACTTGATGGCAGTGGCATAACCAGAGTTATGGTCGCTCGGGGCAAAACCAAAACAAAATTTTGCACCCCCCATTAGATCAACCCCCTCGAATCAACCCAAGCAAGCAGCTGCAAAATGTGCTTTCTTAATTGTGTTCAGCTACTAATTGCATGGCCGTCTTTAATAATAGTTGTGCCCTGGGCAAGATTTTACTAAAGGGGTCCCTCACCTGCACCCCACTTCCCAACCCAGACCCCCGTATCAGGCTTCTCCGCCCGACTGCCCCCGACTAGGGTTGCCACCTTTTCTTCAAGCGAAACCCGAACACTCTAGCGTCGTGTAGACATTTTTTTGGGGAGAATGAGCCATGGCTTATACATATGTAAATAGCGCCGCCCATTCATATGTAAATATCACAGCTGAGACCATTTTCAGTAGGGGGCCGGTTGCCCCTATCTTAATTCTGGTTGCCCCTGTCTGACATCTTGTGTCTGGGTTTCTGCTGCCATGAAACCTGAACACAGCATTCAAAACCTGAACTGTCCAGGTGAATCCTGGACAGGTGGCAACCCTACCCCCGACACACGCTGCGTGAGGTCCACGGTGCCTTCGGGTGGATGTGCCGTAAACACATAAAGCTGCCCAGCCGGCGGGCCATCCCCAACTATGCCCGATCCGGTACAGGAGACTGCATTCACCCCCCTGTCAGTGACCCTGGCCATGGGCCCGTATGTTCAGTCTGCCCCTGTCAAGAAGCTAAGTAAAAATGCACCCGGTGCATGGCTCAGTAGCAGCTTTCCCGTATCACTTTCTTTCTGCCATAGATGCATGGTTCTTTTACTGCCAAAAAAAGTGGTGAGCAGAACCAGAGAGGGAGCAGGATTATAAAGCGGTGGTTGCAGCGGCAGCATGCATCATATGGTGATATTGCTGGCACTTTAAGAAAGCCATAGAATAGCTGAATAGTGACCCTTATACATGCTGGAGGCCAGAATGTATGATATTTTACTTTGTAGTGCTTTTTTGGCTGAAACAAATGTGCCCCCCCCAAAAATCCCATTCATTTCTAAGGCCCACATATGAGCATTTGGTCGCCAAAAGCAAAACGCCTGTTACTGGAAAAAGTACATGAGCTTTTTTTTTTGCATATTACAGCTCATTTTGGTCCCATAGACTCAATAGGAAACGTTTGAAAACGTGCGTTTGCTGTGTTTTTGCGCATTTTACCCGTGCTTTATGCGCATTTGCTCATTAACATCAATGAGCTACAATCTGCACACAAAAGCACACAATTTGATGTAAGTGCATCAAAAACGCTGTCGCCTAGGTGTGAATCCAGCCTAAGGGTAGGCCCAAAACCATGAGAATGCAAGGTGAGGGTGACCAGCAACATTGTCATCGGTGTCATTTTGTCCCTGTTTTGTGGTTCCTCAGATACCTTTACCTAGCTCTGCCCTTCTAAAAGCTTGAGGTCTCACAGTACTTATGGGATATGCAGATTTTGCAGGAACTTGATTATCTATATAGGAATCTACGTGCAGGCTTTGCTGGATCCTTCCCACATTCTCCTACAATAAAATAGGCACATTACAGATACCAGTACTATCCAATATTCCCACTGGAAAATGTAAGTGTAATATAATTCTACAACATTCAGAAAATATCATTTCCAGATAGTAGTATGGATTCTTATAATGATCAAGCTGAAAATGATATTTTTTCCTTGCCCATGCAGGACAAAGGGAAAGTATCTCTACAAAAGCTGTCCCCCTTTATACTTACCTTATCTTCCTCCCTCACTGCTCTTTGCTCAAGATTACCCACTTATGGGTATGGGGGCACATGTAACCTGCTCCTCTAAAATAGTGCACAAAACTAGCAGAAAATCCCTAGCCCTGAGCACTGTAACATGACCTGGACTATGATATCACCACTCCCCCAGGTCACCTGCAAGGGAGTACAGGTAGGGTGAGTATATAGTTAAAGAGTTTCATGTTGCCCTTTACAAAAACACTGTCAATTTGCCCTACATGAGGAGGGTGACATTGTGTCTTTAAAGTATGACAAAAGAAAGTGGCAGGATTTATCTCTAAAATAAAAATGGGTCAGGACCAGATGGTCCATTCAACTCCAGACATTGCGGCCTCTTTTAGGTCCTATTATCAGTCCTTGTATAACGTATCAGGGGAGAAAACGAAAGAACACCTAGCCCTTAGCAAGAGGAAGATACAGCAGTATTTATCCAGGATGGTATCCCCTAAAATTGAAGAGGAGGCAGGCGTGGCCCTTGAGGGGGATATCACCTTGGATGAATTAAAAAAGGCACTGGGCTCAATGCCGATAGGTAAGAGCCCAGGCCCCGACGGACTCACAATTGGGTATTACAGAGCTTACGAAAACATACTCCTGCCCCACCTGTTAGAATACATCAACTCAATTACACAAGGGGGACACCTAGCACAGGAAACTATGTTGGCACATATTACAGTGATCCCCAAAATAGGAAAGGACCCTACGAACCCGGCCAAGTTTTTCTTTTTTTTTATCACTTTCCCCAACACAAACTATATAGAGGATTGTTCTCTTCATACTAGACACTGGAATTGTACACTTGAGATATTTGACACAAAATTTAAAATTTGAGGGGACTGAATTGTTTTTTTTTGTTTTTTTTGGGAGGGGGTTTAGAATAAGTAGGTGGATGTAGGATATGATGACTGTGACTATGTGTATGTGTATGTGTGTATACATATGTATATATATGCATATATGTATGTATGTATATATGTGACTTTTTTTTTTTCTTTCTTCCATATGGGTATTAGTATGCTTATATTCGGTGATGAAAGGTTGAAGGATGGTTGTATTTATTATTGTATTTACTTATGTATGTATAGCATTGAAGGAGAAAATAAATAAAGAATGATAAATAAAAAAAAAAAAGTATGACATCTATCAAAGACGTGCACATTTTAGTTATATAAAAATGCTGCTAGCACAGAAAAATACCTGTTGATCCTGCAGAGGTCTCCTAATTTCCTGTGCATTCTGCCACTGCGACACTGAAATCCCAGACAGTGTTTTCAACACTGCACAGTTCTCCTCTGTGGACTATAAAACACATGGTAAAACAATGAGGAAAGAGGGAAGTTTTTTTGTAGTCCAACAGAGAAGTGGACAGGGCTGACAACAATGTTTGGGATTTCAGTGCAGCAAAAGTAAAAAAAATAACCTTGAAACAATCAGATCATACATTAAAATTAATTTTATATATCCTGGGATTGTTGCTATATAACTGTGTTTAAGGATTAAAGTCACATAATGATGCAGCAGCAAACAGTCCCTATTAAGACCTCAACTGTGTCCTAATCTGTCAATCAGGCCTTTCTTTTAGAAAAAAATAATGTTATTAGAGGATATAGGTAAAACAAATTGTTCCATCTCATAACTCAAGCTAAGGAGGGCAAAAGGGTAGTACACTACCTTGAAAGTCAAACTCACTTTAAACCACGAGAAATTACGTAACGTAGATTACAATTATACTCTGAGGTTTTTTAGTTCACTTTTAATGATTGCAAATAGCAGCATTTTAACATTTTACAAAAGCCTAAGTGTTTCAAAGGCTTGTTAGAAGGTTAGAGTTAATAAGGAAAGCATTCTGGTATGTCAAATTTTCTTGATCTGAGTTTATGGATTTAACCCACAGTCACTATAGGGCGGCTGCATTATTCTTCTTGCTGTGATGTCACAAGGTTGGATAACAAAAAAAGGACAAAAACAACAAAGAGAACATTCTTAAAATACTACATTTAAAGGGACAATTGAAGCAAAATTGAAAGACAAGACTAAAAGCATTACATAGTTAAGCAGGTTGAAAAAGACACTAGTCCATTGTGTTCAACCAAAAAAATGTAAGTTAAAAACCTTGCATCTCTAGGACCCTAAAATGCAGTTTATTCAGAGAAAGACAAAAACCTTTAGAACAGGGGTGGCAAACTCAAATTCATCGGGGGCCGCATCAGCAGTATGGTTACCCTCAAAGGGCCGGTTGTATAGGACTATGCATCTACTCTTTATTATCATAAATAGTTGCCTCTGCATTCAGTTGCTACTGGTTTTAATAATAATTTAAGTAATAACTAGCCTTGAAAACATCCACAAGAAACTTTATTGGAGACTGCTCAGACTGCAGCAGAAATCCCTAATCTGGCGTTTTCAAGTGACAGCTGTCACCTAGTCAAGTTATTGATCAGGTGACAGCAGCTCCATGTAAACGCATGCACACCGCATGTAATGATACGTGATATGATTACATGCGTCCAGGGAGAGTGATTGATTCCTAGCGGAATGTAAACATATCACGTATCTTTACATGCGGTGTGCAGGCGTTTACATGCAACTTCTGTCACCTGATCATTAACTTAGGTGACAGCTGCCATTTGTAAAACGCCAATTTAGGGATTTCTGTTGCAGGAAAACGCAAGTTCCTGACGCAGAAATCCCTAATTGCACCTAAAATAAAGGTGTGAATGCAGCCTAATACACTTCTACTCCCCAAACTCCCCCCGCCCCCCCCACACACACACACGTAAAAAAAATACAACCCCTGTACATATATATATATAATACACACACAACCCCAGTTCGTGCCCCCCCCCCCCATTTCTTCACAATCCTTTTGGCCAGCGTTCACTGAAAAAGCGCTGGCTGAAAGGATCCGAGCGTAGGCGCAGATTCAGCTACACGGACTGCTTCCGACAGAGATGTAGACCATGTCCGCAGCTGCGATCCCTCCTGTCAGCTCTCTCTTTCTCCTCCCGGCCGTTCTGTAGCTGCAGCGGCCGGGAGGAGCTAGAGAGCTGACAGGACGGGTCGCAGCGGTGGTGACCTCAGCACTGCCTGCCACAATCCCTTCCGCAGCTCATCTGACGGCACCATCTCCCTGCCCCCGCACCCTTCGGCGGCCAGCAGCTGCGGGCATAGGGCCCGGGACGGGCCAAACACAATCAGCCTAATTTTCGGCCCGTCCTGGCCCCTATGCCAAAGCTGCTGCGGGGGAGGGGAAAATGCCGGGAAAGTGCCTGGTATACCCGATGGCCAGTCTGGCCCTGCCGGCTGCCAATGTAATGAAACTATTCGCACTGACCGCCAATGTAGCGAAAGTGTTGCGCTAGATACTCCTGTCCTGGAGGTGACAGGGTCAATAAAGAGAACCTGTCACCTCCAAATGCTATCACACAAGGGTTGTTAGCTCCTGTGTGATAGCAATAAAGTTAAGTGAAAAAAA
>NW_017307342.1:392338-415263 GCF_000935625.1 Nanorana parkeri
CAGCGCCCTCTAGTGTCTACTGTGTGGTAGTGCCGGCTCTGCTCGCTACCACACAGTAGACACTGCTCTGCACAGAGTCGGCATAGCGGACCGGCCCTGGCTGCTGTGCGGGCAACATTACAAGGTCCGGCGGGCCGGATTCGGCCCGCGGGCCTTGTGTTTGCCACCCCTGCTTTAGAAAGTGGGATCCAGCTTTCTCTAATGGAAAAATAGCTTCCTGAACCCCAAAAGAAATTTGAATACTCTCTGCAATAGCAATCTATAGCTAATATTTATAAATATGAATACAGGTATTCCTCACTTAACGACCGAGTTCCGTTCCTACGGCCAGGTTGGTAAACGAATTGGTCGTTAAGTGAGGAACTCTATACAGTACTGTACTGCATTAGTACAGTACTGTATAGCGTTGCAGATGTACAGTACCGAACAGTGTACTGTACATCGGGCAATAAAATACTTACCGGGACCCGCAGTGAAGAACGGAGGAAATCACTTCCGCCGGCGACACGTCACACTGACGATGACGCGTAAGGTCGGAGGTCGATCGGAGGATGGTCGTAAGTGCGAGTGGTCGTAAAGCAGGTAAGTCGTAAAGCGAGGAATGTCTGTAATCAATTATATTTGGTGCATTTAGAAACCCCTTCAGTTGTTTTTAATTAACCAACTAATTTGATGAGAACTAGCTCCTGTGGAGGACTATTCCACATTTCCAAAACTCTTAATGTATAGAAGTCTTTCTGCATGCAGTAGAAAAATCTCTTTCCTGTAGCTTAGTGAATGTGGCAAAAATACACTTTACAAAGAACACTCAGGAAAAAAAAAAAAAAAAACAACAATATTTTTTCTAGCACATTTGCACATAGTTAGATGATGGAGTTCAGCAGAGCTTCACCTCCTTCCCTAAGCTAAGGGAACATTTTCCTGAAAAGTGTAAATTTCCTTGCAAAGTAAACAGCCCATTTACCTGTAGTAAATCAACCCCATTGTGTGTCTCTCTCTTAACTTTCTTCATCTTTCAATACAAGAGAATATCTAGCACTATCTAGTGCTGGAAGCTGAAGATTGGTTTTGCATGTTGGTATGAGGCGTATGAACTATCTTTACATGAAACCTTCATTGTTATATTTTTACTAATGTTATCCTACTACATACCTTTGTGTCATCTGGTAACACAGAAAAGGTAATTTTAATACCAAATTATATTTAATTTATAAACAGGTTAAAAAGTAACAAACCTAAATCTGAATCTAGGGGTTCACCACTAACAACCTTAGAACATTCAGAGTATAAATTGAATACTTATCAAAATTGCAGTTATTAAGCCAGTTTCTGTCTATTTACAGACTTATTTTTCTAAGCCTGTACAGCGGAACTTAACTGTTAGCTGTCTGTGGGAAATAATGCAAAATAATTTAGCAAAGTTCAAACTTACTATACCCATAGCCACCTTTGGGTGTTCATGTACATCCTTATATTAAAAAAATTAGATTTGTTTGACAAATTGGACTAGGTATGGTTCATGATTCAATGATTTGTATCAATTGTGATATTGTTTTCAAGAAGATACTTTTGTATGTGGTCAAATAGCTTCTCAACTATAGAAGTAAGCTTATGGGATGTTACCAGTTGAAGACCTTGATCGTTAAACATTAGAATCAAAATAGAAACATGTGAGCTATAATTTACAATTACAATTTTAAAACATTTAAAGCTTCTAAAAAAATTTAAATTAAGTTTTTTTTTATTCTACCAATGTTAGCTTCTGTTTATAGTTTTGGCTGGGGTGTGTTGGCATCCACAGAAGCCACATGGGGCAAGAGGTTCTGGCAGCTCTCCAGGTCCAGGTTGAGAGGTGAAAAACCCAACATCATCCTTAGCCAGGCAGGGTCTGTTGGCCTCCCTTTGCCATGGAAAATTCACACATGTACATTGCCTGCCAAATGTCCTCAACCTGGTGGTGCAGTGGTTCATCATTAAGTTCCTTGGCTTCAAGGAGGTCTTACGTCAGGCCAGAAGGTGGTCATACCTAGCCAATGTTTGCCTGGCGAAATGCAGCACCATGCAGCAAGATAAAACCTGCCTTGTCTTGCCCTCTTACATTGCAATCTCTCCAAGCTGCTTACATACTGTGCATTGTTTGTTTCCCAGACTTTCCTGATGCAAGCCAATTTCTACCACCTACCTGAAGTGTACACTTTACATATTTGGGAATATTTGGGAAATAACTGGGGATACAAGAATTCAAGGGAATTGGGATTGTGGTTTTGAAGTTTTTTTGTGCACTGCACTTTTGTGTGTTTTGACATTTTATTAACATTTCAGACAATGTAGTGTGGATCTATGAAAAAGATGCTCCCAAACTATGCTATTAAACTGTTTTTCCACTGGCCAATGTGGATGAAGTTGAAGGCTGTAACTTTATTTTTTTTAAGATTAAACTGTCTTAAAGTGTTTGGTCTGTCAAGTCAGGCTTATTACCTCCTGATAAAAAAAATAGGTGTTGCAGCTTAAACTACCTGAAAAACGTTTTCTTCAGTTTAAAAAAAAATCATATTGGGGAGATGCTGCTGTATTTAAGTCAAGCTAAATGTGAAAGGTAAAAAATCAATTACACAACAAAATTGTGTCACGCCAGAATGCACTGTCCATGAAAATTATATTGTTACATAACACCCCATACAGCCTAAAGGGGATTTCATGCAGGATTTGATAAACTCCCCGGAAATTGAACTCGATTAGATTTGGCCATTCCTAACCAGGAACTACACTACTAATTTTCTTGAGCGATTCAAGACAAAAAGTATAGGGTACTGCTTAGGCCCAATTAACATTTCAAAATGTTGCCCATAACATATAAAACTCACTTTTTAAGTTCAGGTCCACTCTAAATAGTAGAAATCCCATTTAAGTGGCTCTTAATATGCATTTTCGATTGCTTGACCTATGTGGATTATTCTCTTAGCACACCAAGTCAAATAAAACAGATGTTAATTTTCTTAGGATCTTGTAATTAAAGGTATAATGTTCACGATAATCCTTGAATAAGAACATACAATACAATATTTTATCCTGATCTCATAGAAATATGATTGGTGTTTTTAATATGATGAAGGTAAATTACTTTTAATAGAGTACTCTCATCTACCATATGAATAACCAATTTGTAATTAACAAAGCTGTTGCGCTGCTCTGATTAATTTCAGGTAATGATTTTCTTATACACTAGAGAAATAGGGACGGTTTTATTATAATTAGACTTTGAATGCCAAGGTCATGATCAATAGAAGTTAGAAGACCATTTAAAAAGCTTTGCATAAATAATTTATTAAGATAAACATTTTACCAATAGTGGTAAATGTCACAATGCAAAAAAAATATTTACAATATTTGTATAGTTAATACATATGATAAGTAAAACAATAAGCAACAACTTTGTGATTTGTGAATGGGAAGTAAGCATTTATTCTTTACAATGTAAACAGGGTAATACTTAGATAAATGTAATTATGTATTAGCTGAAATAATAGTACAAATTATCTTATTGACTAAAATACAAAAGAAGGTTTTTCATTTGCAATTTTGCACCTTATCTTTTATACCAACACGGGAAAATGATTTAGGTCAGATGTAACCCTCTCCTCAAAATGCCTATACAGGGGGAAACTTTTTTAATGCAAAGGAGGCAATGTTTTTTTTTCTAACAGAATGGAAATATGATTTTAGAGCACAATCTAATTAACATTTGATTGGAAAAGTTAGAAACTCGCTTGTTCATTGTCAGACTTTGACAGTTTAAAAGGATAATATCTGTCAACAATGCTATTTCTTCAAGCAACTTAAAAAGATTTTTCATTTATATCTTGTTTATATGCCTTTGGTTGTTGATAAGCATATTTAATACCAAGCTTTCTCCAGTGTATATGTGTATAGATTAAATTATTGCAACCTTCACCTGCACAGGCATAAAATTAAACATAGGTGTAGTTAAATTACTCTTTGGATTTTCTGAACAAGATTCTTAAACACAAAAGATTTCAGAAATCCGGGTTAGTGTGCTCTTGTATGAGTTGGAAATGTGGAATGCCCTAGGGTGCAGAGTCTAAGCACCAGCTGGTTTTCTCCAGAGCTCTTAATGGTGGAGATGAATTTTGCTGCATGCTGATTCCAGGTCGCGACCCCCAGGTGCTCCGTGGAGCAAGTGCGGAGACCAACCATGGCAAAGGATATGGACCCAAGGCAGAGTACAGGTGGGCAGAGACAAAGAGAATATCCAGGACACAGGCAAAAGGTCAGGGCAGGCAGAAGATGTGTATATCGAGAGGCAAAGCTGGGGTCAGTACACAGAAGGTTAATCTAAGGAAACAGGTGGGAGAACAGGGGCAACGATGGGAGCTTGAAAGCAACAGGAACATTGATCAAGCAAAAGGAGCTCATCTGAGCAGGACTTAAATACAGAAGAGATAGGGGACTGGGCAGAAAATAGCCAAGAGACAAGGTATATTAACCATCAGGTGAGGCAGGAAATACTCATACCTTCTAGCTCTCAGCAGCAAAGAGCAGGGTGCATGCTTGTACAACCACCGGTACCAGCAGAACCACAGCAGCAAAGAAGTAAGAACAATTTGCAGACCCGTGGAACTATATGTAACAGATCTGCCCTGCAGCTGATCAGTGACAAAATACATTTTTAAAAGAACAAGGTTAAAAGTGTAAAAATATGTCTATGCACTAGAATTAATAGAGAGCCTTGGATGCCGTTTGGCCAACATTGCAGTCATGAAAATACCTAAAAAAGGAAAATTTGGTTGGGACAGATGCAGGAGTCAATTACTTCAAAAATATTTGGAGGTTAATCTATCCAGCATTAAAGGGAATTAGCTACATGGTTTGGTTTTATACAGGTTAATCAGAAATACAGATCGGTGAAGTGATTTTTGACAAAACTGAGTTCACCACAAAAAATTTTTTATTTAATCTCAGCTAAAATTTGAGCAAACTTTGCTTTAGTGACTCCAATGCTTTTTGCCATATTGATGGTAAAACAAAAACTCAATTTCTGTGAATTGAGTTTTTGTTTCTTTGAAATTGCAGAAAAAGGAGTTGAAGTCAGGTATGGCAACTTTTCAGCAAACTCAGTTTTGCTAATATCACTCTGCACATGCCTAATTGGAAATGGTGTCCAGGGTTACTAGGCAAGACCAAAATGGAAAGCAAGAGGAGAAAAAGTAAATGGAAGTATAAAAAATACAGAAAATTCTAGGAATGTTAGGAATGTAAGAAAGCATAAAAAACAATGAAGAATGGAAAATTTGGAATATATTTCAAAACCTTGAAACCTAAGGGCAAATGAAGCTCAAAATGAAAAGAGAGTAACATACATGCAATGGCTATTTTTCTGTTATCTCCAAGTATTATTTTGCTGTCCATGTTTAATGTGTCAATTTTGCAAACTACCCTAATCTTGTTATGATTTAAGGCTTTGATGTGATTAATGGGCTTCAATGGCAATGAAAGTAAACTGCATAGACAAAGCGACTTACAAGGCTAATAAATCATATGCTCTGAACGCTGTTTGCAGATTATAAGTGACTATTTGCATAACTTTGAAGTTTTTATAAAGATGGAAGTCAAATAATTAAAATGACACCCTACATTTGAATTGCCAAATGCATTTCTTTGTAAGAATCTCATTTTAGGTACTGTATCTCTTATTTCAAGTGCAATAGCAATGAATAAAATTAACAATTTTGTTAAAAAAATAATTCTTACACAGCACTACCAAATGTACTTTTTATAATGTTTGAGACACCAATAACATGACAAACTGTATATTTTCTGATTTCTATAAAAATGCTGGTTAAAGCTGGTCGTCAGCAGACTTAATCAGCCATCATATTCTCTTTTTCTTAAGCAGTTTGACATGATCTCTGCTCCACCCAGCAGCAACAGTGCCTAAGATTTGATTGGATTCCCTGGGGTTGATATACTAACCTTATAAACACGCCACGAACAAGTATACACCTCTGTAGTGTGTTCCCTCCCAGCATGATCTATTGGTGGAATCTAGACACCTTTGTAGTGTGTACACTCCCAGCAGGTGTGTTGTGCAAAGCCCTGCATGAATTGCAAGGTGATGTTGTGTAAATTAGCTCTACGTTGTGTTTCTTGCGTTGATGAATGCAGGAATGTAAATGCATGAGCTAACCATTTTTGTCTAAACTGTCAAGCAGCATTATATATGCATCATGTGCATGATTTTTCCATATATGGCATTAGTGGAAATATGCTTTTAGAGACTTTTTGGTTGATAAATACGTTTTGCTGTGTAAAAATCACACGCACCTAGTGCGTGCGTGTGTTTAGGTTAGTAAATCACCCCCTCTGTGTCAGATAGCACCAGCTATATAAGTTCCTTGTTGCCACCAGAGCTGCAGATGATATGGTTGGAATTGTGCTGAAAAACAGCTTCCAGACTGCAATTCTTCACATTGATTTGAAGTAGCATGTTAGTATGTGCAGGAGATGAGTGGGAAGGGTGTAACAGCAGGTAGTATATCAGGGCTTAACATCCTCTCTTCTGCAGGTGCAGTGAGAGAAATTGTGGTTGGATGTGCAGTATTGGAGGTCCCAAGCTTCCAAAAGCAGAAGGTGAAGCCAGCAGTAGCAAGAGTGGTGTTAGGGGGTGGACATTTGTGGTGGGGCAGTGAGAAGATACCCAGGCACAAAACATATAGAAGTATACTTCATTACAACCAAAGTTTCAGCAAGGTGGAGGAAGGTGGGCTGTTCCATACTAAAATATTGTTTATAATAAAGCCAATCTCTGTGCTTTGCACATGAAACATTACATGGAGTTCCTCGTTTCTCTTGATCTATATACAGTGAATATATATATATATATATAATTTCTCCAACTTTAAACCCCCGTATAAAATAATGGGACATGATATTTTCTTCAACGGGAATTAATTTTTTTTACATATACAGCAGAGGACACAAACAGGAAGGACAGACAACAAATGTGTACAGCCTATCCCCTGTTTCAGACCTCTGTCTGAGCAGCGCCCACAGCCAAATATACTAGTATCTGTATCTAAATGTACTAGTAACACTGATCAACTTTGCTTAGGTGCTATGCAGAAGAAAGTCTGTCATTGCAGACTTGTGCTGACTTACCACAGCTCCTTATACAGAGCATTATGGATAGACTCCTTTCTGCAAAGCGTCGGATGCTAGTGCTTGTGGATGCCGGTGCCGCTCTGACAGAGGCTTGAATCTGAGGCAGAGAGTATTCCAACTATTATAGAGGCATATGCTCTGCCCTGTCCAGTCTGCCCCTAGTAGGCCCACTCCACTTGTACTATGACTGGCAGCTCACAGGGATAGCTGCTACATCCTGCTCACACATATTACTTACTGCCAAAGAGCACATTCATCTCCACACTGTGTGTGGCATGGCCAGGCAACAGGCACTGTTGAGGTTGTTGCTTTAATCCTGGGACATGGCCTAGGACACAGCATCAGCAGGACAGAGAGCAAGAATGCAGGACTGTCCCGGCAAACCTAGGAAAGTTTATCATTTGTACAGTCGGGTCCAGGGGCATAAAGGAATTAATTGCATGGCTCCACCTTCAATCTTTTAGGCTGGATTTGCACTGTCCTATGTGTTTTGTAGTACTGCACATGTGGTAATGCACATGTAATTTTTTATTTTTATTGTTATGTGCAGACTTTGGTACTTTGGTAAAAAAGGCCTTGTTTGGCTGCATGCTGTGTATCATGCTTCCTACCAGGCCCCATGCAGCCAACTATATATATTTTAGAAAATGTAGCTAAAATGTTATATTGTCTTTCATAATACCACAGCATAATCTGAAGCCCATGGGGGGAATAAGGCCCACCTAGACCATACACAATGAGGCAGATACACTAAAAGAGTTGAGAAACTTCTTGCAATAAATAGTAACTGTGTTCACTTTGAATACCCAGTCATGTGTAAATTATATAAATTAACAGGAATTTGCATCTCATATATTTGGATAACTTACAGTAACTGAATCTATACTCAATTTATTGAGTAATGATTACCAACTCCATTAACAAATCAGCCTGAATGAATTGTTCTGCCTACCTAGACATGGGGACACTTTTTTGTATTTGGTAGCATTTTTTTATTTCTTTCCAATAAATACATTTACACATGTGTATTACAGTATATTTACAATTTGCCTACTTTAGATCTTTGAACAACGTTATACAAAAATAAAATAAAGTCAAAAATGTTAGTGAAAAGATGTTTCATATATATAGTGTCTTGATTTAAGAGTAAAAACTAAAAAAGAGAACAGAAGTCAAAATATGATTATACAATTCCAACCACCTGTGATGGAGAGCATCGAATAAATATTCTTTCAGTCTAAAATGATGTTTTTCAAAGGTATAGCTGGTGTCAAATGAAATATAATTTGAGATATTATACAGGGTTCTGCATTGAT
This sequence comes from Nanorana parkeri, assembly GCF_000935625.1. Taxonomy (NCBI): domain Eukaryota; kingdom Metazoa; phylum Chordata; class Amphibia; order Anura; family Dicroglossidae; genus Nanorana; species Nanorana parkeri. Next base: position 400,834 of record NW_017307342.1, read on the forward strand.
ACATTGGCTGTACCTGCCACATTAAAAGGTTAAATTAAAGGATGCACCAGGTATGTGACAATAATTTACAGGAAAAAAAGAATTGATTGGAAGATTGACTGACAAATTTGGGAACACTTATTGCCAGGTTCATACATCAGCCAGTAGCCATTAGTCATCATAAGATGTTGATCTTGGTACTCATTGTTAAGTTAATAATATACTTGCAAGGCAATGTATCTTACTATTATATAATTTAATACAACACAAACAGTAAAAAGATAAATAATTAAAGGTGTACATTAATGTAAAGCTGTGCTGTAAACAACCGGAAAAATATAAAACTACCAACGAACAATGAAAAGGCCTTTCCAAATAAAGGAACAAAGAGGTGGGTCATGCTTTTTTGTTGTTGTGGATATTGTAGTTCAGTATGTTATATTGCAGCTGATTTATATTGCAAAGATTTAATAAATGAATTCTTCTAATTATTAATATTAATGAGCAATGAAAAGTATAAATGCTAAGAAATAGCACATATCTATTACTTTGTCTATTACAATAAGTAAAATATAATTGACATTGAAGAGGTTCAGAATGAGCCATAAGACAGAAGCCCTTACCTTGATTCAAGAATCTCTCTTTCTCCTCATTGCACCAATGGAAGTATGGTGATTGTTGTGCTATACTGTGTATAGCATTACGGTATAGGATGGATTTCTAATATCGAGTACATAACAGAACACCTCAATTCACCTTTCTTTCAAGTCCCTAACATATTTAGGTTGTCTCCTATGCACTGGGACCTTGGAGTAGCCATGTCACCATGATTTTTAGGTCTATGTTGTATTAGCAGTTTTGAAATTTACTAACTGTTTTTTTTTAAAAGGTTTGTGATTGATTCTGAACACCCAAAGCAAATAACAAAAAAAATAATTAAAATGCTGAGAGACTAAGAGGTAGTCCGGCTGATCCTTCAGCCGCCGGAGCCCTTCAGTTCACTATAGTCCGTACAGCTCCCGAAGCTGGCCGAGCCGAGGGCATATGCTTTGGCTCAACTGAGCCGATGTGAAACCCGAAACAGGGCGAACGGCCAGCCATTGGCCAGCAGAAGAGCCTTGCAACTGACAGCTGGGTGGAGCCAGCTGTGATCTCACAGCTTCTTTAGGAATTCCAAACATTCTTCTTTTACACTTTAACAAACTAGAAAACCATCCTCTGTACTACACTTATCTGAAGTAACGCTATACTGGATTCAATGTCTCTAGATGTGTTTAATTGCAGAGTTAAGCTGCCTGTGGATTGTGTCAAGTCAGCAGGTAGCCATACTGTCCACACACATTGGCTTTAAGGAGGTATGTCATTGCACATATCAGCATTTGAAACAGAACATGAATACAGTTCTAACTAACATATAATGCACTTTTAAATATGATGCTTTGACACCATTTATCCTAGCCAAAGGATTGTTTTAGGAGAAACCTTCTTTTTATGCTTGAGACATACTGTATGTTAACCTTTAATACAATAATTGATGTGATAGAGGTGAAAAATGTCTTCCCTCACCTGGTCATCTGTCTGTCATATATTATTCAGTGTAGCTGTATTTGTCTTGAACTGTATCATTCTCTAACAGTGCCATGTGTGAAATACATTCTCTGTAATTCTTTCTGACTTCTCGAGGCTGATTAAAACAAATCACCCTCCTGTATGAGGAAAGCTGTCTTTGCTGATGGAGTGAAAAGTACTTATTTGTCTTCCATTATCATAAAGAAAATTCAGATATACAGTAATTATTAACTTTTCAGTATGGCCATTGTAGTAGGCATTTATCCCATATATATTTTTACATATTAGCAGCAATAAATATATACTATACTGATATGAACAATGGATATGTGTTTCAGCATGGAAGTCTATTGTCAAAGCTGTTTTTTTTTCTGTGCTTTTTAATCAATCCCCTAATTGACCAATTGATCCTGCCATCCAACCGAGGGTCATTCAACTTCCTGCAGCCTGGTGACAATATTAAGGCAGGCTCTGCAAATTTTTCTCTCTTGCCCTCTGAAAAGGGATGCTCTTTTGAGACAATAAAAGAATGTGGTGACGTTGCCAGCATCTTCTTGGTATTCTCCTGTCAGGATCCAGGGCACCTCCAGGTGGCGCTGGAGCCAGGTCCTACAGTTCCTGTGCTAACCTGCGGGTGTCTCCAGCAGCCAGGAACTCAGGTACCAGACCACCACTGGGTGGTGCTGGAACCTGCAACTCCGGTGCTCACCTGCGGGTGTCACTGTACTGTAGCTCAGTATCCTGTCGCCCTTCCTTGTTGCCAGTTCCTGAATCCTGAGCCCCAGTATCCTGTAGCCCTTCCCTGAGCCCTGATACCTGATTGCAGTTCTGAGCCCTGTTCCCGCTCGCTGTATCCTGTTGTGTGTACCCTGACACCCTTGTCCCTTAGCTCCCCTGGTCTTGCCCGGCTCCCCGGGTCCACCTGGCTCGTATTCCCTGGGTGTGTATTTGGTTCTACTTAAGTTTGTTGTTTCTCTTGCTTGTGTTAGCTTGTGGGTGTTGGAGGGGTTGTGGTGTTTGTTTGCTGTGTACAAATAAACAGTGTGCCTATAACCTTATCTGGTGTGGTCATACTAATTTGGTCATCCTGCGTGGGTACCTGCATGCGGTGTGGGGACACCCGCGCACGGTACCTTGACATCTCCTGTACAGCTTTCAATCCTCCTATATATATATTTGTATGAGGGTAAGAAGTTTACATGGCCAGTCTCCTTTTTGGTAATTCCCCATTCAACAACAACTTCTGGGAAACGTAGTTTTTTTTAATGCTATCTACACTGCAGAGCTGAACGTTTGCTCATGCTGTATCCTGCTATTTTGGAATTTTGAGCAGTGGAATACAATGCTTTGCTGTACTCTTAATATGGCCAAATCACACTTTTGTGGTTTATCACAGGTTACTGCAATGTACATCAATGTTCATACTGTATTTCATACCGAGTTGTACCCCAAAGCATGTGCAATGCAGTGTACCGCCACACATGCAGCATGTGGGTTGTGGTGTACAACATAAAAAAAATGGTGCATGCCCACTGTTGCCACCAAAAGTTCCGATACCACTTTTTTAAGACCAAGGCCAAGTACAAGTACTTGCACTCAGGTACTTGCCGAACGCTGTATCCTGTTGTGTGTACCCTGACACCCTTGTCCCTTAGCTCCCCTGGTCTTGCCCGGCTCCCCGGGTCCACCTGGCTCGTATTCCCTGGGTGTGTATTTGGTTCTACTTAAGTTTGTTGTTTCTCTTGCTTGTGTTAGCTTGTGGGTGTTGGAGGGGTTGTGGTGTTTGTTTGCTGTGTACAAATAAACAGTGTGCCTATAACCTTATCTGGTGTGGTCATACTAATTTGGTCATCCTGCGTGGGTACCTGCATGCGGTGTGGGGACACCCGCGCACGGTACCTTGACATCTCCTGTACAGCTTTCAATCCTCCTATATATATATTTGTATGAGGGTAAGAAGTTTACATGGCCAGTCTCCTTTTTGGTAATTCCCCATTCAACAACAACTTCTGGGAAACGTAGTTTTTTTTAATGCTATCTACACTGCAGAGCTGAACGTTTGCTCATGCTGTATCCTGCTATTTTGGAATTTTGAGCAGTGGAATACAATGCTTTGCTGTACTCTTAATATGGCCAAATCACACTTTTGTGGTTTATCACAGGTTACTGCAATGTACATCAATGTTCATACTGTATTTCATACCGAGTTGTACCCCAAAGCATGTGCAATGCAGTGTACCGCCACACATGCAGCATGTGGGTTGTGGTGTACAACATAAAAAAAATGGTGCATGCCCACTGTTGCCACCAAAAGTTCCGATACCACTTTTTTAAGACCAAGGCCAAGTACAAGTACTTGCACTCAGGTACTTGCCGATATGAACAAAAAAAAAAGCGCCAGATAGGACTGCTCAGCCAGGATATAGCAGTGCAATAAAAAGCATAATAAAAAGCAAAATCTGTTTAAAATTGAAGCAGGTTGTAGAAAGTCTGCAGGATGCTGCCCCAAACCAGCCAGGGAGACTGCAAAATCTAGGGAAAAAACACAAACAAGGGGCGCCTTTCCTGGTGCAGACAAATTTATTAAGAACAAAAGCAAAAGTGAATGTGAAACATACTCACAAAGGTTGACATGATTACAGTATAAAGAGTAAGTACATGGACCAAAGAAGAAGCCTGTGATTGCTGCACAGCCGAGTCTGTGTGCCAGCAAAGAAGACTGTGTGATGACGTGTTTCCAGGGTCACGCCCCCTTCATCAGATGAATTCCTCTCACCAGGCTGCGTGTCAATCTCAATCAGGCGACATGTGGACATCTGCAGTGGCTCTGCAAGCACTCCACCTCACCGGCCTCCTCCACATCCAGACCGGCGATGCTGGGACCCGGTCTTCTCCAGATGATGATCTCTCCAGAACAATGGTGAAAAACAATGTATACAATGTAAGGATGGGGCTCTGTGTGGCCCTAAATAGTGTAAAGATAATACACAGAAACAATGCACCACTATGTCCTTGTAGTATCAAATCCAGTGAATAAGTGTAACAGAACAAAGTCTTAGTAGTACAAATTATTATCCCAAAGGCGGTGACAGTAATCAACTGAGAAGTGATCATCAATTAGGAAAGATGCCGTGCAGACCACCACCAAAGAGTTGATCCAATCCACACCCAGTGAGTATCAAAATGCAGAGGGGTGCTCACCTGGGGTAATGTCATTGCTTGAGGAAGGGGATCCTGTGTGACCCCGAAACGGTCGTCGCATTTTTGTGATATGTTGTATTTCTTCAATAAATAAGACTTTATCTCCACGCTTATACTGGAGTGCCGGTGTCCCTGCTTTTATTGTTGACGGTTGCCGTCCGTCGATCACCGCAGCACCCGTCTGATTTTCTTTGGAGACAAGCGGTGAGGAGTGCGATGGGTTCATGGATCTCACCTGGGCTAATGACCCGTACACTAGGTCACTAAATGCTGTTCCCTTCTTAATGGGGAGGGACACCCTTAAAATGTTCGCTCCAAATCCAGTCCAGTCGATGTGAACACACATGCAAAGTAAATCCAGAAAGAGACAAGCAACAACTCATGGCGCGTATCATCCAGTATGATGATATATTTATGAAATAAACTAAAGGTGCTCACAAACATGTTTGATAAAATCGACAAACACAAAAAATCCCAATATGGGAATCCGCAATGGCAAGCAAGGTAAGAGAAAGACCTTTCTCGTCCTTCCGGCTTGGCTGTGAGGATGACGTCAGTAGCTCCACCCACCCTACTAGTATTGGTATTGGCACATCCCAAATTGGAAGCCCATTGCAATTAATAAGCTGCATTAACTCAAAAAACAATACAACACACTTTCATGTGCCTTTGTAAACACACTGCAATGCAATGTAAAGATGTGAATGCACTCTTAATGATATTAAAAAATGACTGGGTGGCTATAGATATCATTTAACACTGGTTTCCTTTGATTGCCTTGAAAATGAAAAATACGATTGGTGCTTAAGTAAAGAGTACAAAAAGGCAATAGGCATGAGGCCCTTCACGGCAGGAAGTCTTGAAAGGAATTGGCAATGGAGTGGGTCACTAAAAATATCTCTCAGGGAGAAGCCTTGGGCCTGACTTACTTTAGTAGGAGGTCTCAAGTCTGAAGTCATATGTGGTGAGGTACACCAAAAGAGAATAATATGTTATTTTCAGGGTAAGAGTTTCTGGTTTTATGTTATATTAATCACCACAGTTGTGGGTTAAAAATAATTTTTACAATGTTACGATTATAAGCTATTTCTTATATCACACAACTTTCTAGTAATGTATTATACATTTGAGTAAACATCAGAAACAAATTATAATACTTGCATATTAAAAAGCATAGCAAAATGCACATAAAATAAGGTGTTACAGACTACTTAAAAATAAACACTTTAAAAAGTAAAGAAAGACCTATTTTGCTCTTTCAGTGGGAAGAAAGACATTAGTTCATGTTAATTTTATGATTTTTTTGCTATATTTCTTTAGAATAAAATGGAGAGGAATAAAATGAAATGTTCAAATGCAAAATGAAATTTCTTATCATCATACTGAAATTGGTATGTGTTAGTCTTTAGCTCTGCTCTGGAAATCATATATTTCTGACAAATGTGACATCTATAGTGAAAGAACAGCATGATTAATACTCCAAATGATTAATTTGTTTCTGTATGAATTCAGTTGATTGTTACTTGGCACCTAGAACGTTTGGTAATTTAAAGTTTTTTATGATTGCACTTTAAGATTAGAATATTTTATTTCCACCCATTTTTTATATTAACAGTCATTAAACAATAGAGAGGAATTGCTTGGAAAGTCATTAGGAAATTTGCATGCACCCTTCATCACTCATCTTTATGTAAAGTTAATGCATAAATGAAACTTGGAAACTGAAATTAAAAATAGATAGCATGGTTTAGCAAGTAATAGATCAAGGTGCCCCAAAGCTAAGTGGTTTGAGAAGAAAGTTTCAATATAGTTACTGTACGGGCAGGAAGGTAACTAGGTTTGATTGGGCACCTCTGCAAGCACTTGCAATATCCCCCCTGATTTTAGTGACAGTGTTAATAGCATTAGTTTTTTAATGAGAACTAGATGGTTATAATTGTATGTGATGATAAACTTCCAAACATACTCAAAATGGAAAGGTGCAGCAACTAATACAGCTATGTCAATAAATTAAAACAAACTTTCAGAAATTATATTGAACTTTTTTTGTCTAGTTTCTTCCTTCTGGTGGCTACTTTTTTCCACGTAATGAAGTAGACAGAAAAATGCATTGCACCGCATCTCACAATGAACACAAGGGGGCCCGTGTTATACAGAGAATACAATGTGCAAGCTGGTGTGAATGAGCCATTAATAATCCTTGCTATCTACCTTTTCATGGTTATGATTCACATGGCCCTGCTTACTTCTTACATGGTGCTCCAATACATACATAACAAAGTGGCTGCAATATTTATTTTATTGTGATAATAACTGCCAGTGAATACAGTGAAGTCTGGAATAATAAGATTTATCTGAAACTAAACATATGTCTAAATTAACTACTTCCCCACCAGCAGTGGGCATATGTGCCTGGGTTAGATTTGCAGGCCCGTTCGCTGAATGCATCCAAAGAGCTGCAAACTAAGAACTTTAACGTAAATGCCATTGAAGTCAATGAGTGATGAATCTTGAAAATCAGTTTGCTCTATTTTAAAGGTTAATAACCAAGGGATTTTCAAACAATGGCCGTGAGGAGCTGGGTACTGTGTTGGGTGACATATACCAATGTAAAAATGTGTTTTAAAAATACATATTAAAAATGCTTAAAGTGAAACATTAAAAATACAAAATTCCTTTAAATAACATGATTGGGGGTGCCTACAGCTACAGCTGTACTACAGCAAAAGAGACATTTTAGAAAGAAAAGCAATTTGCTGCTAAATTACATTTCTCTGCCAGCTTAATTTTGTTGTTGTAAAAAATGGCATTGGGACCAGCCAACACACTATACATAAAGATGTGGTATGTATTATGGGGGGTCTCCATGCCATTTTTTATTAAAACAAAAAGAAGTCAACAGGGAAATGTCATGTACACCCTACAGTAAAAGTGACATAAAAGTTTTGGGTCTCCATGAAGAGCTATATGACACCCTAATCCTAGGTGAGGGTCTACTATGGATTTTAAGGGGTCACCCCACAGAAAACAAAGAAAAAATAGCATCTGGGCAACCAACAAGGAAGGGGGAAAAATGCACGGGCTTGAGCAAGAAGCTGTCAGATTTAGTCATGGTAGTAACAATTTTAGTCAGAAATATTTTTGTGCAAGAATTGTTTCTCATATGCAAGCTTGAATTTTAGTTAGACTGTCAACTAAAATGGGAATGTTTCATTTTGGCAGAACCACCATGAAAATAGAGGTGTCACCAGTCGGGCTCTGTTACAGTGCACAGGCATTTGAAATGAATATGATGACATCAGCAAAGAGTAGAGTGAGCAGAAGGATGAGCAATTGATGATCTGCATTATCTTTATTGTCCAGTCAGTAGTCTGGAGGAGTGTTTTGACCTTGTGGATTAGAGCAAGCTGAGCTGATGCAGTAGAGGGTAATAACCTGGCTGCGGTGTCTAACAGAGGTGATGTGATCCAAAATTGGTTGCACAGATTTAGAAATCTTTTTTCATGTAAAACAGTTTACCTATATACTTTCCTACCTATCCCAACATGGTTTTTACCTTCTGGTAGCTAAAAAAACAACTTTTATTAATCCTTCTTACATCATCACCAGACTTGTAAAATGCTTGCTGGGCCAGCTGCTGGGACATTGAAATGCACCTAGAACTACATCTCTTAGGAGTCCTTTCCTTACACATAATGCGTTGGCAGGCTCTTGTGAGTCAAGGCATCATCATTGTTTTGCAGGGAAAGAGATCAATGTATGCATGTGGAGTGAAACAGAAAGGGATTGGGGAGTCTAGCAGGCTGGGCTGACAATTCAGTGCACTGTGTTGGCATCTCAAGCAGGAAGTTAGGAACACACTAGATTTCTGTCAGACCAACAGGTATTTTTCTGTATCTACAGTGTTTTAAGAGGGATAGAGCACAGAAAACTAAGCATGTATTGCAGACATGTACAGAACATGTTTTTTAATGCAAAAAATACAATAAATTACAACAAATGGATTGGAGCGGATTAGCTTCAAATATTTCCGCCAATGGGAGGGATAAAGTTAACTGATTAAATCTTACCCTGTTTGGATGGCACTCTCTAAAGTCAATATGGAAAAAAAAAGATTCTTATCTGCTGGCCCTTGCTGCCTCCTGATCCTGTGAACGCTGTAGAGATAGTACAATAATTAACTGCATCACCTTAGAGTTATCCCAATGTCCACGACACATGTGCAATTTGTTTCGTTCTGAATTCAAATTCGTATGACTTTCTGTAAATTTGGACGTTCAGATGCATCTGAATTTTTCAAACGACAGAAATAACGAATACAAATTAATCCGAAAAACGAAATTCGGATACATATGAATTTCATTTGGAATGAAACACAAAAAAGCGGGAGAGCTGTCATTTACCACTCTCTGACTTCTCTGACTTGTATCTGGAATGACAACAAAGTAACACAATATTGTTACAAAATGTATTAAAGAAAGAAGCTGAGAGATCTGTGTTATTCTGTAACAGATTCTGCTTCTTTGTGTACACTTCAGTCCCGAATGTAAAGAGTCTGACAGCTGTTGCAGAATACACAAAAGTATTAAACTGTTCACAGAAATAATAATAATTATAAAACATATCCCCTGGAAAAGCACCTTGTCCCCATGCCGATGAGGACAATAGCCTCTTTCCCACAGCCCTAACCAGGTGGTTAAGGGGGTCTGCGGGCAGGGGGGCTCATCTGCATTTGGGTACCCCATTTCATGCCACCCCCTCCTGTGAATGAGTAAGGGGTACTTGTACTAAAGGGTTAAATAAAATGTAAATAAACACACCACACCTTATAAAGAATTTCTTTAATTGAACAAAAAGACCACATAAGTTTTTGACAATTACTTTATTTTAAAATAAAGATCAAATATCAAAGTCATTCCAGTGTCGGCCAACAAATGGAAAAAAAAAACCTCCCAGATTACATCGAGCAGTGGGCAGAAATAAACAAAGCCTTCTATTGGCTTTTTTAAAATTGAAATAGCAAATAGCAGGCTGGCTACTGCTCCACCCAATGCCTGCCAATAGCAGAATTGCTGCCTCCCACTGCCTTCAGTCCACAGAGGAGCGGAACAGAGAGAGAATGTTCTCGCAGAGGTCCGCTCCTCTGCTGATTGACATCAGGCTGTGGGCGGAGCAAAAGCCAGCCTGCTATTGGCTATTGCAATATAAAATAGCCAATAGCAGCATGGCTATTGCTCCTGCAAAGTAGCGGACCTGAGAGAGAAAGTTCTTTCTCAGGTCTGTTCCTCTGTGACTGGCATCAGGCAGTGAGTGGGTGGTTTAGCCAGCGTGCTATTGGCTACTTCAAATTTTAAATAACCAAAAGAAGGCTTTGTTTATTTCTGCCCACTGCCAGATATAAACATTGATAGGGGAGTTTTTTTTTTTTTTTCATTTATTGGCCGACACTGGAATGACTTTGTGGGACATTTAATAATTCTTATTAAATAAAGGAATTGTCAAAAACTTGTGTGTTGTTTTTTGTTCAAATAAATAATTTTTGTGTTTATTTACATTTTATTTAACCCTTTAGTGAATGGGGTACAAGTACTCCTTACTCATTAATGGGGGTTATTAAAAGGGGTACCCAGATGCAGATGAGCCCCCCTGTCCACAGACTCTCACAACCTCCGGGCCAGGGTTGTGGGGAAGAAGTCCTTGTCCTCATCAGCATGGGCACAGGGTGCTTTGCCAGGGTTCGCCCCCTGGCAAATCACCCTCCCAATGCTGAGGACATGTGGTTTGGTATGGTGGAGGGAGGGGCAGGTCTCTGCCCCCCCAACCTCTCCCCCCCCCCCCACTTTCCTGTCCTGCCAGGCTGCTGCCTGGATTAAGGGTCTGGTAAAGGATTTAAAGGGGACCTCATGTTTTGGTCTTTTTTGCTGTTGGGGTTTCTCTTAAAACTACTAGTAAACCTAAAGGGCTTGGTATGATTCGCCGGGAAACCGCACGCTGTTTTTTTTTTTTTTAATCTAAATGATCTTGTATGAATTGTTGGGAGAACCCCATGCTGTATTTTTGGAGTGTCAAAAGTTCAAAAGAAATGGTAAACATTTAATGTTTCCTCCTAGAACGTCTCATCTACAGCCGCCTAAGTCACCACCTCGCTGATCACAAACTTCTTGACCCCTTACAATCTGGATAAATCCTGTATAATAATAATAATAATGTCACTTTCTGCAATGCATTTTAATGAATTGTAATGATCATTTAACACATCCAAAATTAACAAAAATTCGGATTCATCCAAATCCGATTGCTGAAACAAATTGACTTTCAACTGAAATTGAAATGAAACTAATTTTTTTGCCGGCTTACATGTCTTATTGTCCACCTCTGCACCAATGGTTACATTCTTTGAGGTGGCATCTTTCCTTTTTAAAACTGGCCATCACTTGAAGTACTGCCATAACAGCAAAACAGACAGTAGACCCTTGTGCATTATCTATGAAATTTGCTCTTGGAGCATTTAAAAGCCAAACAAATACCCTCAGAGAATTGCTGCTTTGATGCTACTCACTGTTTCAATCAAACTGGGTTTATTTAAAATCAGATGTAATAAACAGTAATGTGTGTTTCCCCATTTTTGCTTGTCAGTATCAAGTAAAGAACATATTTGTTTTACAATATTTTTGGGGCTTAATGGATTTCTGAAAAGAACATAAAACAGAAACAATCTAGCAAGTGATTTAACAAAAACCACTAAACTACTATAGCTGCAGTACAACACATTTGCTTTGAATTGAAGTTCTTCACCATATGGTGTACAATATATGACTCAGAATGTGTCTTTTTATTTTATGCAGCTGGGACTAGCACATGACAGTTAAGTAAAATTTTTGATTGTATAAGTGGTTTCACAGCAATCTTCAAGCATAAATAAACTAGTAAAGCACATATTTTCTATCTAGCCTCTCCTTTCATCTTTGCTGAAGAAAGCCATGTATGCAATGTATTAGAAAAATAAAGCATGTTTTGAAAGTGGCAATTGCATGTACCATCTCATACTTTTCTAAAGTAATGCACATATCAGACTAGATGAAAGCAAAAGTATTTTCATCAAAGGTCTCCATTTATACTGTGCAAGAACTTGTTAGATTGCAATAAGTTTAGGTTATTATTTTGCTTGTGCTAGTAGAAACAAATATATACCTAATTATTAACAAGCAATAGGTTGGCCAATAAACATTCTATTAAAAGTATTTTGTTATACTGTATTTTAGTAATAGGCATTTCCTATTTTTAACAAATAGAAATCTTATTCACAATTTTTTCTAGACTGGCTGTCCATTCCGACTGATTGTTAGACTGATCATTCACCTTTGGACCCGCTTTGTGGTTGCTGTATTCTAGACATAAATTTTAAGGTAAAATATAAATGATCAGGTTTATAAAAATAATTATTATGTGTGACTTAAAGTAGAATGAAACCTTTATGAAAAACTTAATTGCTAGAAAGTGTGATCTAAATTATGCTTGATCACAGTTTTTTTTTGTAATCTGTCCTCCAGGCAAACCACTTAAAATGCAGATTAAATGCATATATGGTAGTTGTTTTACCAGGCAAAGGATTTGTTTTTCTGTACATCCAGTTTGAAGATTTACACAGCTGTGCCACTCACAGTCTCTTCTGGCAGGACAGGAGACATATTCTTCTAAATTTTCTACAATTCAGTAACATTTACAGGTGCTGATCTTCCCTCCCCCTGTGACCGGGCAATAAAAGGAGAAGCAACAGACTGATTAGCTCATCTCTCTGTCACCTTGCCCTGACCACCTGTCAGGGTTTCTTAAACCTTCCTCATCCAGTTGAGTTGCAGCATGGCTTTTGTGCAGTTTGTCTGACACTGTTTGTTCCTCTTTGGCACCCTCGTATGACAAAACCCGTTGACATAATAATTTCGCAACTACTGCAAACTCCTGGCAAATTCCTGTCTTAGGGGGATGATGCAACATCAGTTCACTATTTAGCTGGCCCATTTAGTCCCCGCCCTTCCATGTATTCAGATCTACCAAGTGCTCTGCTGCTGTTCCTGTTCCCCGTGTATGACCCGGCTCCATTAAATCTGCTCTCAGTGTTCCCTGACCTGGTTTGGCTGACTTCCTGCTTTGGCATGTGACCTCTGGCTTGGCATCAACAACATCCTGGACTTTCTCCTTGTTTTTTTCACAATTTTGTTTCTTTTTAATAAACTCCTTGTTTTTTTTAACCTGCACTTTAGTTTCTGTCTGGTTTCTTGGTTCCCTAACACCTCCTCTCAGAAAGCCCCTTGCAGTGTAGCACAACTGATTGGCTCCTTGAGTTGCTTCTCCTTCCCCTAGTCTAGCTCTGATGTACAAGGGACTGCAAGAAGCTATTGCTAGGTCAAATTCAGATACTCACACTGCTTGCATTTGCAAGTATAAATTTTTTCATTTATTAGTCCCCATTCACACTTTGGCGTTGTGTGAGCATGTCACACAAAATAGTGTGACGGTCCTGCAGTGCCATTACTTGTTGACATTTTTGCCCGCACATGGACGCGCATCAATTGCACACAAACGCCTTGTCAAAAATGTGGGAGGCTCACAGCTAAAGATGCTGCATGAGCTTCTTTGCCATGTTTGTTGCACGTGCGGCAGCCCATTGAAATGGATGAGCTGATGTGTGGCAACAGTGGCAAAAAACACACGTGTGAACACGCATTCAGGCATCGCAAAGTGTGGAAGGGACTTTAATGAATAGAGAGATGCACTCATTTGTGTCCTTTATAAATGCCTGGAGGTCAGCTTTATTTACTTTTTCAAAACATGTCAGTCGTTTGTAGGTGCTGTGCATGGCTCTGTGGCTTTCTGTGCCTAATTTTGGTTTGTACACCAGCAGACTGTACCACATCATACATGCAGGCATGTGCCTCTAAGCAGTGATGTGCTATTTTATAAAGTGAAATGATTTCATTTGAATGAACTTCCCTGAAGTATTGGGTATTAATTTAAAAAAAAAAACTTTAAACAATTCCATGTGTACCTCTGCAGCCATAGGCATTGTGGAGAAATCTGTCTTCAAATTTCACGGAAACAGAGGCACTGCAATCTTTTTTTTGTTTCCTATTACTTTCTATTATAATAGAATATTGGCAGTTTGCCAGCCCCCTAGCTACACAGCAGAAGTTTCTAAGTTGTTATAAATCAAGCCTGGCTTATTTTATGATCTTTGATAATTAACAACATTACATTGCATGCAGCTAGAGAGGTCAGGGATGGCTTGTTTTAAATCTCTCAAACTGACTGTTTACATTATGCAAATATTTTAATGTTCATAGGCTGGGTATAAGTGCCCTTTTTAATTAAGTCATCATATACTGCAAAGAAGAAGAAGTCTTTTTTTCTTTTTAATGAATCTATGCATGGCTTGAAGGGTACAATGTTTCCCATCAGCTCACTTTCCACTTTAGTAAATCTGGCCCATGATCAGTTCACAGCATATTTTAGTACACAGGGCCCTTTTTTACAGAGGTTACAAGGATGCTTCCTATGTAGCGGCCTCATATACACCAAATCCACTATCAGGGACATATGATAAAGCAAGGGATTAGAACCATGGATCTGCATCTAAAACGAGTTGCAATTGAATTTCTGGTGAAATTGAATTTTCTGCCTGAG
>NW_017307342.1:415284-430518 GCF_000935625.1 Nanorana parkeri
ATTGAATTTCGGGTGAAATTGATTTTTCTGCCGGGGGGGGGGGGGGGGGGGGGGGAGAGAGATGCATCTGGGAGGTCGCCCCTTTAAGACGGTCGCCGCGGCAGAGGTCACACCTCTCTGCGCTCCCTCTCTCTCCTCCCGGCTGCTGCAGCTTCAGAGCAGCCAGGAGGAGAGAGAGGGAGCACAGAGAGGTTTGATCAAAGCCGCCTCTAAGGGCCGGTATGAAGAGCCGAGCAGAGCAGCTTCGCCTGTGTGGGTAAAAATCCTTGCACCGGCCCTGGGTATAAATGAGTCCTCAAGTCGGAGTGAAGTCAGGACTCATGTTGTGCATACTTGTTTTAGATCAGTGATTATGACAATAGTAAAGCCACTGGATCAGTATAAAAGCCAGGCATCAGAGGTTTCAGAAGTCAGCAAGGGCATCCATTATATTTCTCTCAGTTCAGGTTTCTTGGAACACTTCCTTTTCATGCCTCCTATAGTGTAGACAAAGAGAAACACACCAAGCTGAAAAATTCTGGGCAGTTATTAACATTCTAATGGACTTGGTTGATATAAGTTCTTTTAAAACTAGTTACAAGTGGTTATTCAAGAAAAGAGGAATAAGTATTCTGACCCTCTTGAGACAGACCTGAGAAAATTGTTCCTTGTAATATAGGGAAAAAGAAGAAAATTATAAATGTTTACCTACTGAATCTTGATTAGTATGTTATATTTTTAAAGCTTCAATGACAAAGCATCAATATAATCATTTCTACTCCACTTCAGAAAAAGCTTCATCAATGACCTCAAAAAGCCTTTAACCCCTTCGTGACTGACGACGTACAGTGTACGTCGCCAGCATCGGGGCTGTTTAAACAGACTCCCGGCGACACCACAAACTTCTATTCAGCAGAAGTTCTCAAGTTCTTGAATACTAGTCATGAATTACTGTCTTAGCTCAAATAACACTTCAATAAATCCAGCCTTAAGTGAGTCAAAAGAGCCATATCACTGAATGAATCATATAATTTCCGTTTTTTTTATTTTGCTAGACAAAAATATACATCACATTCTACAAATTGTTCCCTGTCATGTGTCTTTTTCTGAAAAGCCCTTGATGTTTGCAAAATACAGCTCACGATAAGAAGCAGCAACTAGTAGCCTACCAAATTGCAAAAAATATATAATGGTTTAAATATGCAATTGAATGTATATCTGATTTATAGCACACAGTTCCAGCAAAAGGTGGGCTTTCATATTCAAATCAGTTCTGATGAGGTTTCATAAATGTTTCAAAGCTGCTTCTACTTTTGCTATGGGTAGCTCATTTTTTACATCACAATTTACTCCAATGCATGAGATAATATGCAATAGTTCAGAAAGTCATAGGGCCAATTTGTCAAAAAGAACTTTTCTGATGCAGCATTAGGAAATAGGTTTGTGATTAATGTCATTGATAGCTGTGGACTGTCCTTACTAGCATATGATTTATTTATTCAAAAGTGAAAGAACAAAACAAATAAAAATGCATTAAATCAATGCAGTGGTTTTTTTATTTGTTTTTCGACAGTCTTGACAAGTGCTCCCCTTCAGTTATTATTCATGACTGTGACTTTACAGGCAAGTTTATACTTAATGGCCCAGCTTTGTATTTCTTTACTAAAGACATTATAAATTTGTCAGGTGAAACTAAACGTAGCGTTCTGTGAGATGAAACTTACATTTTAAGTGATATGCTTGGTTAAAAACATACTGTATATTGTTCTTGTTTGTAAGCTCTCAGTGTTCTCTCTGTGTTATGATGAGCGTCCGTTTTCAGACCAAGAGCAAAGCTTATGGTAAGTTGGGCAAAAAAGGAATCAAAGCCCTCTATTTAGCAAACTTTAAAGTTCAACATTGCTGATTTCAAAAATCTAAAAATAAAGGGTTTATTACATTTAAGGATAGTGCGTGGAACCATAGAAGTCTTTCTTTATGCCCTGTAGCCAACTGTGCATCATAAACTGCTATTGTATAGCCTGGATACAGGCTAAAGCTTTAGCCATTTATATCAGCCGGCAGGCATCTTCTACTGGTCACATGGCCCTCATTAATGTAAGGTAAGAGTGCTGTAAACAAGCAGTCCTAACGTTGGCTTATAATAGAATTATTTACTTGACTTTGTCTGCTATTAAAAAGTAGGGATTTGTTTTGGAAGTGGTGACATAAAAATAAATTCTGTTTTAAAGAGACTCTGTCACTTGGACAAAAGAGGGCAAACTGCTAAAGGTAAGTAATGCATGCATCTATAACAGCCTCCCAACCCTTTCTGACGTGACATGGCCAAATACCCAGCTGTTCAAAGAGTTCAACGCTCCAACAGTTTTTTTCGCATTGTCAGAGCTTGCTGTTTAGCCCTGTCCCTACACATTTCTATTGTTTTTTTGCGCCATCACTCTGATGGCCAACCTCACTGGCTAATAAGAACATGCAGAAGATAGGAACAAGAAGTGCTAAATATCTGCCTGTCATATAATCTCATGATTTGGCATTGATGGGTTGATAGGTGGTAGGTGCACAGAGTGGGTGGTGGTGTGGGTGGGCGCACAGAGCGGGACGGTGGTGCGGGTGGGCGCACAGAGTGGGAGGGTGGTGTGGGTGGTGGCACAGAGCGGATGAGGGAGGGTGCACCGAGCTGGTGGGGGGTGTGGGTAGGTGCACAGAGCGGGAGGGTGGTTTGGGTTGGCCCACAGATCTGATGGGTAGTGAGGGATGATGCACAGAGTGGGTGGGTTGTGAGGGTGGGGGCACGGGCCCCATAGCGGCTGCGTGGGCTTCTACAGTTGTAATCACTAGCTATGTGCACTTACTTTTAAAATCCTGAATGTCATACCTCCAGCAATTTTCCCCCCTTCCTAGGGCCCTGGTATGTAAATATTATAATGTTGTTATTCTGTTGTGTTGATGACGAAACCTGTGAGAGTCCTCCATCTTGTCTTTTTGTGCATGCAATGTAATTGCAATCCTGCTGTGAAGTTTAACATTTATGTAAACTAAAAATCTAGTTTAAGCTGACATTAAGCTGCTGCCTTGCTGTTGACAGCATCATTGTCAGTGTGTGTTACCTGATAGACCTGATAGGCAGTACAATGGCAAACTGAAGATGTGCATATGGCAGACTGATTATACTGCATCAGCTTTGTGTTGTCAGCCTAAAACAGGAAGTAATGCTTACATAATGCCACAAGAGTGAGTGACTAAATAAAATATATTGTGAAATGCTACTTACATTAAATTATTTATTATTATAGCATTATTAAGTGTGTTTTTTACTACCCAGATGTTGGTATATTGGGCTTTCGATAGAAGGTCTGTCCACCCTATCAGAATCCAAAAAGCCAAAACCTGATGTAATTGTGTTGTAAATCACCCCCAAAGTCTTTTTATAGATAAGTATTCACCAGACCAAATTTAGGTAATCGGAGCTAAAGCACTCACAAGGATTAGATGAGGCTCTCCAAACCACCAACAAACAGGAAAACACAATACAGTATGCCTCATCAAAATACAATGTCCATTCTTGAGATAAAACGTAAAGATAAATAATGATACATCCTTCTGTGACCATTATTGAGTACCAGTAAAAAACATTGAAATGCTTGTATTGACCAAATGTCAAACAATACATCAAGTCCAAAACACTAGAGAAGATGTTCAGGGACTGTGGACACCCTACAGGAGATTGTTAGGGACTGTGAATATGCTGCAGGAGATGGGCAGGGGCTGTGTACATGTTACAGGAGATGGTCAGAAACTGCAGACACCCCTCAGGAGAATCAGACAGTAAATGGCTTTACAATTATTTTTAGTAAAGGAGTTCCAGCCTAAAACACAGGAAAACTGGTGCAGAAAATTGCAATAACTCACATCAACTAGTCAAAACACTCCTTGAAGTGACCTTTCTTAACTATTTGAGTCCCCAGGCCATTGTCATCCTAAATTCCCTTGAGTCCCAGAGTATTTTTTTCATTTCTGTAATGTCTTTGTACCACACAATATACCTTTAAGTGTTTGTATTCTAGCCTAATGCATTATTGTTTTCTGTGAAAAAATGTTTTTATGTAACATAGCAGAATGGTAAAGATCAAAGTGACTATATGTGTAGAGCTTTATTCCCCTTTCAATACTACATTGCTACAAATGCAGAGTAAAGAGAAATCTGTTTGCATACATTATTAGTATAACATTAAGATACGATTAAGTTGGGTTTATGAAAGCACAAATTAGCACAACCACAACTCATTATATTAATCATCAGCGTCCTGAGGATTAATTTTGGAAAGGTATGTTTTTATTTATTTTTCGAAGAAAATGTATACATTTATATTTATTTTCCTACTTTTAACACCTTATTACACTTTTTTTTCATAGAGAATCTGCACCTGGTCAAATTCAAGTAGTTTACACTTACAAAACAGAATTTACATTTGAAAACCACTAGCTAGGTAGGTAGCTTCCTCACAATGGGATATGGGTGTTTTTTGTTTGTAGATGCTGGATTTTGTTTTGGGTAAACAGCACACCTAGACTGGTTAACATCAGTCAGACTCATTGGCACCTGACTGATCGTAAATGGCATTTATGGTTCGGTGCTGCCATCTACAGTTGGAAAAATATGAGACACACCAGGCATAGGACTTAATATAAGTGTGAAGGGAAAGCCCACAGGTGGGCTACCAACTGTTCTGAATAACAGCCAGCAGTCCTAAGTGAATAGTAAGGTCTTCATAATGAATTTTTGACCAAGAAGGGCATCACCGAAACAAAGGAGGACTAAAGGCTACACTTTTAGAGACACTACAACCAAAAGCCATTTTCCTGTGAACATTTAGGGGTTGATTTACTAACCTTATAAACACACCACGAACATGTGTACACCTCTGTAGTGTGTTCCCTCCCAGCATGATCTATGGGTGGAATCTAAACACCTTTGTAGTGTGTACACACCCAGCAGGTGTGTTGTGCAAAGCCTTGCATGAATTGCAAGGTGATGTTGTGTAAATTAGCTCTATGTTGTGTTGCTTGCATTGATGAATGCAGGAATGTAAATGCATGAGCTAACCATTTTTGTCTAAACTGTGAAGCAGCATTATATATGCATGATTTTTCCATATATGGCATTAGTGCAAATATGCTTTTAGAGACTTTTTGGTTGATAAATACGTTTTGCTGTGCGAAAATCACACGCACCTGGTGCGTGCGTGTGTTTAGGTTAGTAAATCACCCTTTTAATCTCCGCAAAGTCCTCTTCAAATACGGAATATTGTAACCCTGCAACTCAAAGTTATGTGACCTTCTAGTGTATCCTCCTATAGAAATCATTCCATGTACATGAAAATATAGATTATTTGGTGCATGTTTGTGTATGTAAATATAATTGTAGCAGCCTGTTCGTGCATTTATGTATTGTTTTTGTACTGCTTTTCCTGTAACTAAGTAGTTTGTATAGTACGCTAAATACTACTGTGGTCAGTTTACTTGGGATTTACTACAAGAATCAGGCAACAAATATCTGTAAAAGTTTTGCTTAGCATTGCACACATACCTGCCAGGGTAAACATAATTCAGAAGCTTTGTGTTTACAGTCATCTGCTATGGGTTTTCCTGTGAAGCAAGATCAGGAGCCCTAGAACTGATGGTTGAGCTCCTGTGCTCAGCGCTGGACCCCAGTTGTCACAAACAGTTGGTGGTTCTTGCGCTACTACCAGCAGGGGCCAACAGGAGCCTCTATTCTTGTGGCATTTTAAAATGGCACCCAGTGCTCAAATGGTTAACTAAATTGTGGTTTTGCTTCCTTACTAACATATCACCTTTGCTCTTTATTAAAGTAAACATTTTACAAATAGAACTTAATTCTACTTTCTAGTTTGCTGTACCCTTTGTACTTTGCTATTAGAAAAGATTTGGGATCAAATAGATCTTTTCTTATAGTTTAGCAATCATGTAACAGCTTATCTAATGTCTCCTGGTCAATTTAATGTGCCCATATGTGTTGTTATTGTCCCGTATTTCTTTAAGTCAGGCTTGCAAATAATTAGAATCTGCTCAATTTAAATCTCTAAAGTACATGTTTATTTCATCTGTCATCCTTTGAATATAATTTCAGCTAATCTTGAAGCCATTTCATCTGGGCAGAAAAGCATGCAGTATTAGCTGTGCTTTAATTGATAGGGGCAACACACAATATATAAGATTCTTAATTGTATTTGTTATATTAAAATTCAGCTCAATTTTCCTCTTATTTCTTTGGTGGCACTGTGGTATATTCATATAGCTACCTCTAAATGAATGTCAACTTGTTTTACCTCATCTACAAAGGATCGATACTTCATTAGGCTGAATTGTCTTGTGCCCATGCAACCTTGAAGCTGTGGCTTAATTACCACTCCTATTATGCAGTGGTTCAAAAAGCTGTGCTCAGCTGTGTCAGACTGAACAAAAGGTAGCTTGTTGTCCGGAGTTAAGAAAATGCACCTTTGAACTGTAGAAACTACAGTTTTCGTGGGTTTTCTCATATATACGAACAATTAAACCAGGAAGGGGAATTATTGCTACTTAGTAGAGGGTTCACTATGGGCAGTTGGATCCAGGAATAATATAAATTTAAGTACACATCAGGCTTACACTAAAACAGAAGGGGAAGTGTAGTCAAATGGCAATCATGACAAATGACATCTCATGTCTCAAAATCATTTTTTCTTTACTGGACTGATTTGTCATCCTCACTTTTGACATTTTTCATTCCGCAGCAGAATCATGTTGACAGAATGAGATATTTCTACTCTTACTGGTGGGACACGGGAAATGGTTTCATGGTTTCTCTTTTAAATTTCGGTATGATTACTAAAAACTATTGTGCCAATGATACTTTGTGATCCCCAAAACTTTCCAACTGGAACAGATATATATTCTATATAATCCTACTCTTCCTGTCTGGAAAAGTGCTATGTTATCTTACTGATACAGAGTTTTGAAGGGCGTCTTAGTTGATATATTCCTTGCACAGCATTTTCTAAACATGATTTAAATACAATGGACAAACATTTCTAGAAAATGTAACCACTGATGTATGTGTCTGCACATTTCACTTACTTTGAAAACTCAATAAAAGAACATTAAAAAAATATAATGGACAAATAAAAAGAATTGCTAGAAAAAATTATCAGGGCTATTCAACAATCCACAAACGTTCATCCTGTGCAAATGGAGTCAAAAACAAAAATAGTATATTTTCTTTCCAGCTTCATTGTAATATCAGGTGTAATGCTGATCCCCAAAGCAGCCGCTGTGAATTTTGGGTTCTTTTGTCCCACACCAGGATAAACTGCCCAGACTGGATCCACAACACTCCAACACACCTTGTGGAATGCATATATTTAATAATAAAAGGCAAAGCTCTGGAGTTTAAACAGGTAAAAGATGTTAACAGACTAAAACAGCTGAACTGGAATCATGAACAGTAACCCCGTTAATAAATGGTTAATAAAACCTTAGGAACAATGACAATAGTATTGAGTAGCAAATTATATTTGTGATATCTAACTAGGCAAGCAGGATTTTTACCAACACTAAAGCTATTTACCTATAGTGTAGTCTTGTCGTATTTGCAACACTACTAGCCAGTAGGTCTAATAATGTCTTGGCAACATTGGGACCCTTTTAAGTTGGAGCGCTCTTAAGAGAATGAGACATGAGACAGCATCTAACCAAACCAATGGATCTCTGTCTCCGTTGGCAATTCACTCGTGTGCCAGCGAAACGGATTCCCCTCTCCAGCTGGCATCCAACAGGTCTCCAGACAGTTCTCATGTGAGAACAGGATATTGGTCACAGCCACAGCAGTCCCTGAATTCTCCTCTCTTTGTGATCCTCCAGAGCTCTATTCTCCACAGTGATGACAGCCTCTGTCTCTAATGGCGACGGCAGCGGTAGCAGTATATTTACTCTGCTGATAGGCAGATGGTCAACAACACATCCATCCACAAAGAAAGCTGCAGGGAGAATGCCCTCCAATTAAATAGTGCTCAGGAAAGATTATTCAAGTCCTCCCCCCTCTCTGCTGTATTGTCTGGGTATTGTAGTTCTGTGCTGCACTTGCTGGCTGTGTATTGCAGAGACTCCAACTCTCACAAGTCCTTTCAGCTTCCAGCAGCAGCTAAAGTCTGTGTCACAACCAATGTCTCTCTTCACAGCAGTTGCTAATGGGGCTCACCCAGGCAGTAACAGCAAATGATGATCTCTTTGCTCTCTAAAACTGTCCATCAAAGCTGCTACAGGCTCAGATTTGATGTACTCTGCAACCCATCTTTCTTTTGAAGGGGACAGAAACTAAACAGGTGCTACACTGCTAAATGCCGCTTAATGGCCACTAGATGCAGCTCATGAGCATAGGAAAGAAGCATTTATTTACTATGTTCCTCAACTCCATCTAGTGGTTATAATGTAATATTTTCCTAATATTCAATTCAACCTGGAAAAAAATACAAAAGACGTTTGTTTTGCCTCCATTTGCACAGAACAAACATTTTTGGGGTTTCACAGGACAAATGGCTATGTGAATTGTTTATAAATACACCCCTAAGTGTATGTGAACCCTAAAATGTAAAACTGGGAAATTATAGATTACCCCCATGGATTCATGTGGGGCTTACAATTTTTGAATGAAAGCTTGTTTTTCTTGAATTTTTACTGGTAATCCTGATTCTCTATAACTTCTTATTCTAGGATGAAAACCGCATTTACTGCCGGTGTATGGAGGAGCCAAAGTGTCACTATGGGATTCTGCAGTACAAGATGACATGCTGACATATGTTCAGCTTTTCAGAGATTTGGCACATGTTATGCTAGTCCCATAATTTCAAACATGCAATGGAGTTGGAAGCTAGCCCCCACAATCTCAGTGCTTTGTATGGCACTATCACAGAGGAACTTCAGTTTTTAGAAGGGGTAAAAACAAGCACGGGACTAATGGACATCTATGTTTATACAAGAAGATGAGTCTTTTTCTGAAGGTTTACTTATGCTTTACCTGGTTCCTGTGTAAGTGTAATGTAAAAAAATGTTTACATCAGAGAATGGAAGGCTGCTTAGTCACTGCTGAGAGTGGTGAGCAGCTGGAGCTGTGCTTTTCAGAGAAATAACTTGAGTGCTTTTAGTGTGATTTTACTCCACAGTGCCTGTATCTACAGAGGTCAGTAAGAGCTCATTAAATAGCTAATTTACTGGTTGTAATTGTGTATGTTATTTGTATGGCCACAGCCTGGTCAGATTTTTTTTAAAGAAGTAATGTCACCTTGCACAAGCAGGGCACAGTGACTGGGTCTCTGCAACAGGGCAACCCTGACCCATTATAATCACCTTATCAGCACTTTAATTATCCAATGATATGCAGATGTAATAAGTAAACAGGGATTTCACACATTTTATTGGCTGAGAATTCCAAAATATTTTAGTAAATCAACCTCTCTGTGTATCTCTCTCTGTTCTTTGAAATCCTAGTGATCATAAACATTGCAACACAGGCCAAGTTCACCTTAAGTTTTCACCCTTTTTAAAACTCACCCGAGCACATGCCACTTCATCCTTCCATCAACATAGATAGTAGGCACTCCCATTGTAAGCTGAATTTTTACTTTTAGCTGATATGTGAAAGCTCTGTCTGAAGACAGGTTTACAGTAAGGTAGATATCTAGCCAAAACAAATCAAATGATATTGTTATTTGTGTCTCCACTGGGAAGACTCACCCTCACTATTTGTTCTAGTGATCATTGTCAACAGACATACTGATACCAGAGTTTATTCCCTGAAGGGTATTGCAGAAATAAAGGCTGCTTTTATGTTCATATGTTGCATCATGCGTACTTTAGGCATACTAAGGCTTAGCTCACATATATTCAGATGATTTACATCCCATAGCAAACCATACTTGTTAGTACACATATCTATGCACAGTCAATGCATCGTTGCACCTACATATCCTTTAGGAAATCCGGCCCATATTGTCTTTCTTTATCTTTAGTCTTTATTTGTCAGGATTACATAACACTAAGGGGTCTATTCACGAAGCTGCCGAAGGATCTAGCCGTAGACAGAATAAAGAAAAAAAATTACAAATCATTGTTTCTCTCCTGAGCGCCCGGGAGAGTTTTTTTTTCTTTTTTTTTTTTACGGCAGCAGAACCGCCGGGCAATAGAAAACTGTTGGGCGGAGCTAGCTGTCACTGTTTTCTATTTACATCGTTTTCTATTTACTTTTTTTTTACTTTCTTAACTATTCTTCTGTTCTGCTCGGTCCCTCAGAGGGACCGAGCAGAACAGAAAAATAGTCACTGCTAGCTCTGCCCAATTGTTAATATGTTGCCGGTATCTGTCAAAATGACGGACGGCGGTGGGACGGCGGTCGTGTTTTTTTCTTATTTCTATTATTTTTTATTGTTTTATTTTTTATTTAGTTGAGTCATCGCCATTGTGGACAACGCTGGACGTCGTGATTGACGCTGGATTACATCAGTGGATCCATTTTTGGGTTTCTTTTTTTAATACAAGACTTGTCAAAAACGTGTCTTTTGTTTTTTTTCAAAATAAAGGATTATTTCAAAAGCCTGGCCTCTTTTTTACAATTTTATTTAACACTTTAGTGAATGGGTAGGGGTACACGTACCCCTTACTCATTCACAAGTGGGGGGCCACATCTAGGTGCCCGTGTACCCATTGCACTCATAGCCGCTGCTCCAAAAATGGAAGGTGGGTGCAGCAGGTGTCAGCGGGTGGCTTCCGACAAAAAATATAAGTAAAGGATTGACACCGGCACTGCAAAGCAAGTTCAGTACGTGTTTATTAAAGTGTTAGTTGCAAGTAGAACACTCTAAACAACGTTTCGGGGTCTCACAGGACCCCCTTCATCAGGCAAACAAGTTAACTTGCTTTGGAGTGCCGGTGTCCATCCTGATGTGAATACGTCCCCTGCCCGCACCCCCACAACCAACGCCCCAGGGCTTGTGGGGAAGAGGCCATTGTCCCCATGGGCACGGGGATAATGTGCTTTTCCAGTTCAAGCTATATTCACAGTTCTGATAAAGCTCATTGTACACAAAATCTACAGTGTCTGGCAAAAATTGTAGAAGGGGGCGTCAGCCTGCCAGCAAATCTGGACAATAAAATAAAACAGTTTGGCTAGTATATAACATATCTCACTCAGTCAAAACTTTATCAAACAGGGCGCTCAGAAGCTAGAACTTTACACAGGCTAAAATGGCATGAGATAATGATTAACTTCTGCTAAATCAGTTTGCCTAATGTTCTGTGTCATCATATTTTCATTCTCTACTCAGCTGTTTTCAAAAATAAATTGTTTCAAAATAAATGTTTTTAAGAGGAAAGTTATGCAAACACATAAGCCAAACTCCACTGTGCAACTTATGTGCAGCTTATGTGTTTGCATGGCTGAAGGGGAGAATGCAGATCCTGGAGAGCCTGTGCACCCCCATGGGTCGCTGCATGTGCTTTCCTAGAGTGGATCAGATGATTCTGAGGAAGGGGGCTTGCCCCTGAAACGCGTCAATCTTGTCTGACTGCGGTCGGTGGACGGTGATGTGACCGGAGACTACCGTGTTACATAGTCGGGGGGATACCATGTTGGGTTAACAGACAGTGTGGCCTCTCGTTTTTTGTTCAAGCCTGATGAAAACGTTTGTTTGTGAGTACTTTATCCCTTGTTTTATTTATTGTAATAAACGATTTTACACACGGAGGTGGCGCCCTGTTCCCTTTTGTTTTCTATGTTCGTGGTGGAAGCCCCAGAGCCCTGGATGAGCATCCCCTCAAGTCTGTGTGAAAAACTGTGATAAACTGTTGAAAACTTTGAGTGTGCAACAGCAAGTGGATTGTTCAGCTGGCAGCCATTAGCGCCAAGAGCTAAAGAAAACTTTAAAAAGAAAGTTAAAGGCTAAATACACTTTTTAGACCATGTTTCATGTTACACCTATATTTAGGGTGTAAAATGTAGCATGGTTGCATACAAAATCCCCAAAACCCAAACTGCCCCCTTATTTGAGTTGCGGGGTGCTTTTGCCAGTAGCATCTTGTAATTTTTTAGCATGGCTGTATGTGGCTCTGCTCTCACAGGCACTTCATTAAGGTTTGGAAATGCTGAAATCCACTCTTAGAGCCCAAGCTAAAGACTGTTTCTTCTGCCTTTCTTAAAAGGTCATTCAAGATTTCTATTATTTTCTCTCTGTTCTGATCATTCAAAAGTACATTCCATTGTGTGCTCTCATATATGCTCTATCTCCCTTCTAGTGCCATCTAAATTCACGTTCTTTATTGAGAATGTGTACAAAGAAAAAGTGACATTATACAGAGATAGACGTTTGTCAAGCTGCTACATGGTTACAGAGTTGTAGCTATATGTGGATAGGTGACTGAACTGTTGGCAGATATTTTATAAATCCTCATTAAACATGGAAAGATTCATGCACCAGAATCTTGTTTGCAAACAATTGTCAGTTCTGCAGTCTTCAGACTGACACGAGGGCTGGTGTGCTCACCCATGCTGCCTATCAGCTATCCTAGCTTCCCAAATACCTTTATCGCCCTGCCCCACAGAAAATCAGAAAACGTTGTATCATTTAGTCACAGCAGTCATATTTAAACACATCTCTGTTCTGCACAGATCATTATCTATTAACCTCACTACATCACCAGTGCTGCAAAGAAGTTTTATCAGTAGTCTATTAACCCTTTTTTCTTTCATTTAAGCCAGTCTGTTGTAGAAGATTTGGCCAGAGACTACAGCACTATTGACAAACTTTGTTCCATAGCTTTAGATCTGTACAACAACCATGCTTCTAATATTTTGTTTTTTGCCATACAGCTCATGATGGAAGCATTTGTTACTGCAGCGCTAAAACTCTTCTGAAGGTGGGTTAAGATAACCCCCAAGCAGCTTGAAGGCTTATACATCTAAAACCCCCAGTCTACAAACTCTCCTGTAGTTCATGGGGGAATCAGCATCACTGGCTTATGGTGGGGTCACTTTAACAATGTTTGGAGAGAGGGTTATCGAATGCCCAGGAAAGATGGCAGCAAATCTGGCCTACATAGGTACAAGATGAATCTCAATTTTGAAACCTAAATTTTGTGTTGCTTGTTGTTGCCATTCTTTGGTTTAGATGAATTGTGGCCATTTAAGATTGGCCACAATTCAGATCAATGATGTTGAAAGTTCAGTCACAGTCTCTTTCTTCAAATGCAATCTGTATCTTTTTCACTCTAAACAGTTCAGACTATTGATCCTTTATGAGCAGCCACAAGTACCATTGTCTGTAAGGAGTGAATTTGTCTTGCCAGTTCAGCTGAAGCTACCCAGCTCTCTAGACATTCTCTAATACAGAAGATTTTCTGTTGAAGAAGATATCTTCATGCACAGTTGCCTTTGGACAGACCCTCTAGCAAGGCAACTGTAATCTAACTGAGATTTTTGCACGGCTTCATTTGGGGCAGAGCCTACAGGAGAAAAAAAAACACTCCAGAAGGTTGTGTCAAACATTTATCAATTTCCCTCAGCTCACAGCACTGAACAAAATCCTCAAAAATCGGCTGGAGAGGATAAATATTCATAACTAAATGGTTCTTCCTAATCTGACTGCTGGAACCTCCTAAACAACAGCAGGCACAAGCAATCAAAAACCTGGACTTAGGAACAGCAGCAGAGCACAAAAAATGTAAACAAACTCAGACTGGCTAAAACCTAGCTGCATCAATTAAACACAGAATTGTTCTAGAGACACTCTAAATTAAGGTAGGGTCCCAACACTAACTTTGACCCCCAAAAAAATAGATTTAAGGATAGTTTTCTGCTTGACGTGCATATACCTGAAAAGCTCTATGAAGATTACCCTAAACAAAGTTTATTTCTTGTAAGATGACCAATGACTTTGATGTTGTTGGGTCATCTTGGGTAGACAAAGAATTTGAAAACAAAAAATTACAAACATGTAAACACAAAATAGCCTTCCCATTTATTCTTTAAACTGTGGGGTTCCAGTGTGATTGGATTTCTCTTTTCAGAGCACCAAAACAATTAAAGGAAAGGAATGGCAGCTCACCCAATATAGTTACAGATAACTGGTCCACTGATAACCTTCAGAGCTCATGCGCACAGCAATAAAATGACTGTATAACATACAATAAAGCCATATTTTCTCTACCAGGACTGACAGGTCCAACATACAGCCACTCCAGTCAGCCTGTAGAAATCAATGGCAGGCAGCGGCTGTGTGCAAATATATGTGAATCTGAGCACCTGCAATCAGGAAGGCGCATATGAACTTTTATGGATGTAACCACTTGGATTCGCATACAACTGCCTGCCACTAATTTCTACATGCTGACTGGGGGTGGCTCTACGCTGTGCCTGTCACTCCCACCAGAGAAAATATGGCAGAATTGTCCACTTATACAGATAATGTGCATGAGCCCTCATCTTTTGGTATTCATACATGATATACTAATTAATTTACTATTGTTAAATACAATTTTTTGTATTTAATATTGTAGCCAAAAATAATAGTTGCAGGCATCAATCTAGGGTGACCAGCCAATTCCGGTGTTGATTTTACTTTTTATACAAGGCCTCTAACATTGAAAATCTGAACGGGGGAAGAATGCAGTTATATTTTGCACCATTTTTTAAAATATGCTCCATGTTGTTACCATTTTTATACCTCCCCATTACAGCTGTTTACATATAATGTCTAATTAGTGCGTGCCATAATTTTACCATTTACTGCAAAAAACAACATTCATTTGAGGCTAGAAAGCTTAACATTTTATATTTTGCCGCAAAAATATGATGGTAAAGTTTGCTATCACAGAAGTAAGATTTTTAATTAAAGCACACAGTAAGTGGTTAAGTAAAGGGACATTAAGGGGGGTCCACACAGCAAGAGTGGTAAACATGTATTTGTTTTAATTTCTTCCCTGAGGAAAATCACACTTAGACAATATGCTTGTGTTTCCAATAGATCCCAGAACAGCAATAGAAAAGTGACATAGAGCTGCACATAATTGCACATCATATCTCTTCTACACAGTGACTTTTAAATGTTTCTCCTTTTTAATGCAGCTAAAATAATTGCAAATAC
The DNA here is from genome assembly GCF_000935625.1 of Nanorana parkeri. Classification (NCBI taxonomy): domain Eukaryota; kingdom Metazoa; phylum Chordata; class Amphibia; order Anura; family Dicroglossidae; genus Nanorana; species Nanorana parkeri. The sequence continues at coordinate 430,449 of NW_017307342.1, forward strand.
AGCTTCTGTTAAAATATGTATTAGAGTAAAATTATATATATATATAGATCTATATATAGATCTATATATA
>NW_017307342.1:432242-439125 GCF_000935625.1 Nanorana parkeri
ATATGTATACATATATATATATAGATCTATATATATGTATTTATATATATACACACACACACACACACACACACATGTCAGGGTGACCTTCATGGGTTTAACCAATCTGTCTGTAGATTTGGTGCACTTCAACAGTAGGCTCCACTCTGAATTCAACATAAATACCACAAATAGTTGCACACCATTATAATGCAGAATCATAGAGTTTATTCCAGTAGAAATTGTACACAGGCATGTACAAGGAAACCGTTTCAGGCACCCCTCCCCTTCTTTGCTTATTAACAATAAAACAGCATTGGATCCCCAAAATCCATACCAGAACCTTATCCAGACATGCAGCCTAGCAGGCCAGGAAAGGAGGGGGCAGTGAGTGTGCAGACTTCCCCCAAACCATACCAAGCCACGTGCCTCAACATGGTAAGGGTACCTTTCCAGGGGGGCTCTCCCTCCCCAAAAATGAACACTGTCCTCATATTGATGAGGACAAGGGCCTCATCCCCGCATCCAGTCCCCAAGAGGATATGGGGGTCTGAAGGTGGAGCTATATTGGTATCTGGAAACCCTCTTTAAGATAAGGGGGCCCTGGATATCCCCCATGTGATTAAGTAAAGGGAACTGGTTACTCATTAACAAATACATACCAGACCCTCAAGGGTGTCCATGCAATTTGTTTTTAACAAATAACCAAGCGGGCAGGGTAATGTCATTTTGTGGTAAATGTTTTTTTTTCCCCTTATATCTGCTTACATAAATTCAACAGGTACACCAGGTACACCAGGTTCAAAGTGCAGGTTTACAGCTATTTAAAAGTAGTTTTACATTTTTAAATGTTTCACTTTAAGTTATTTGAAAGAGCTGCTCCTCGTTGAGGAGCATTTTTTTCCTCAGGGCACTGCCCAGCTGCCTATACCCTTTGTTTGACAGTCCCTTGACTAGTAGCCTTTAAAAATGGAGAGAATTGATTTTGAAGATTTGCCTCCCCAATTGCCCTCAGTGGTGTAAATATTTAAGATAATAGTTAGCGGATTTTAGGATGCACTTGTCGAACAGACCTGTGAATTGAACCAAAGCACAATGGCCCATCACTAATCCCCAAAAACGATCAAAGGATAAACAATAATAGTTGAAATTAGTAAGTAAAAAATAAGGGATTGGCACAGTTACAACAAAAAGATATAGCAAAAAAATGTGGTGGGTAACCAAAAGGAACATATATTTAAAAGTTGTTTTTATTATCCATGAATAGTAAAAAATAGATTGATGTGGTACAAAAATAAATCAAAACATTTATTGCAATGAATTTAAAATAAAATGAATATATAAAATGATTTACCCACAAATTCATAAATTAGTACATTTGTTTAATATAACAATCATGAAAAATAATAAAACCTATATTAACTTAAAGGAATACCTGATTGGGTATTTATATCTTTCATAGTCACCTGCAGCGCAGCAGTGCATATGTGTGAATCCAACAGTGATATAAATGATACACATTTCCAAAGATTGTTAGGTTTCCTCAGAGAGCCTTAAAGGTTCCAACAGTATTGTATAAGGTGCAGATAATGGCTGCTACTTTGCTTCAGCTTTTGATTTTTCATTCTGAGTGTAGAGACAGTACTACTAGAACAAGTTTTCATGTAGTAAATTTGCATTTGCAGAGCCTAGCTATTGGCTGTACACTGACCCAGTCAAAGATAATTATGGATAAATGGGCTCCAACTAGTATTTGCACATTGAAAATGTCCTACACATAAACCGCCTCCTGGTGTTACAGCATAAAATCAATGCATTCTGTGAGATACATACACATGGCTCCCAATAATGATTCTTCCCACCCTAGAAAAAAGGTCAGGGTCAGAGAAGCTAGTACCTGGTCTTGACATTGCTATAAATTGTCATTATTCATATATTGACAAAAGCAAATGTATCAAGGCCATTCATTCCAAGAACTAGAAATAAGTCCCCATTCTTAATGGCCTAAGATGTATGTGTTATCTAGCATCAGTCATAATAATGTAAATTCCCAACACTTATAATCTTCAAGTTTTTATAATGTGTGGGAAAAACTTTAGTTATCTCTGTGTTTCGGTAAACGTTGTACATTGCAGTTCTACGCTGGGTATAATGACAACTTCAATGTTATCAACATTCTTCTGAACCACAAAGACTGGACAGAGAAATACGTTCCCCTGTTCATAAAATACCATTCAAGGTTCTCTGGCTGCAAATGGTCAGGTAGCTCAGGTAGATGTTTGACTTAATGCTTGATCAGTGACAGCACACCACACTTAAAGTGGTAATTAAAGTCCCCCTTTTTTGCATATTTCTACTATTAACAAGCAATAGATATATGCAAAAACATTGAAAAGAATAAAAAAGTTACCGAAAAGGTAATTACTTACCTCTGTCTCTGCCGCATGCTCCCGACTGAAGATCTGAAGCTTCTCGAACAGCCATGCAGGAGGATGAGAGCAGGTGCATGCACAGAAGAGATCATCGGTGGGGAAAAGAGGAGAGACACATTGGAGGTGAATGCACACAGCTATGAGCGTGCAAGTGGGACAGACACCATGGGACACAAGTCTGCTCTGGATCAGGGACTGGCACCAGCGCTGGAGGGATTGCTGAATAAAAATAGAAGTAAGTAGATGATCGGATCAAGAGCCATCATTTAAGGTAAGTCCTTAAAGCACCATTGAGGGAGTGGTATTTGAGACTTTAATGTCATTTGAAGTTTAAATAAATAGAAGTTACAGTCATGTGACACATCATGTGACGTGTAATGTGACTCAGCTGCAGCACTGTGGGTAAGACCTGAAAGTGCCCGCAGCTGTGGGAGACAGAGGAGGTGCTGGAACATGGAAAGTAAGTAATGGTGAAACAAATCACACTCTTACATAACAAGAAAGCGATATGAGGGGGATGTAGAAAAAAATGACTGCCATTGTACTACATAAAAATGCAAAAAATAACAAACACTTAAAAAGTAACACATCATGGAAAACCCCTACCTGTTCTTTTTCACTAAAAGTGAGCCCATTACTATAAAATATAACATTTAATACTAGAGTCAGATGATATTTAAAAATTAAAGTCACTGTACATATTTATTTAAAGAAAAATTAAAAAAAACATGTGGAGTTCCCCTTAATAATCCAATCAAACATTTCCCAGCACATTTACCAGCTATCCTGCAAAAAATAAAAAAAATAAACAAATCTCGCTGTCTAATATATTGATTTAAAAACAGACGTTATAGTTGCACACTTAAACTCAACTCTCTGTTTTTAATGCAACGAGTTAGACAGTGTGCTGGGAAATGTGTTTTTGTACTGTGTAAAGCCTTTCCATGTGCACCATACTTTGAAACCTAGTTATACATTGATTTGTGTGGATGTCATATTTGTTTTACTGGATTTGGTGTGGGTACACATTGGGGGCTTCAGCTGCCATTGTGATGTACTGGGCTTCTGGTGTGTCCCTGCGCCTTTAATGGGATGGGCTACCTCCAGGCATACCTGCACTCATTTCATCTATTGCTACATATTCTCCAAGATGGAGGGTCTCATAGATTAGAGTTAAGATTACACTACACATAGGAGCCTTGATGAAGCAGTGTGGCTTCCACATATTTTGCAAAAGTGGTGCAACTAAAACCTCCTGTTTTTAACTCAAAGTGTTATACAGTGTAATTTGTTTTTCTTTTTGAAGGCAAGCTGGTAGGTGAGCTGGGAAATGTTTGTGTTTGTACTGTAGAAAGCCCTTCCATGTGCACCTTACATTGAAAGCTAGTTGTAAATTGAATTGTGTGGTTGCCATATTGTTTAATAATCCAATCAGAACCTTATCCAGGCATCCATGGGCAGCGATCCTGTGGCCCCTCCTTCCTGTATCATAGCAGGCCACATGACGTTTAACCTCCCTGGTGGTATTCCCGAGTCTGGCTCGGGGTTAATTTTCAATACCAGGAGCGGTAACCCCGAGCCAGACTCGGGAATGCACAGAAAAGTGACACTTACCTTGTCCCTGCGAGCCCGCGGCGTCCTCTGCTGTACGCAGCCCGAAAACGAAACTAAAATTCAGAAGATCCTGAATAATCATACTGCCAGGGAGGTTAACATTGGTAAGGGGGGACCTTGCAAAAGAAGATGGCAAAGTACCCCCCTCCTTGCAAAGTACCCATGTGCTAATGTTGTGAGAGAAAGGCCTATTCCCCCAAAGGAGTTGGGGAATAAAGGGGGCATTATGGTACAATCTGGAAGTCCCCTTCATAATAAGGGGGGTGATACACATCCACCCCTCCCAGGGAAATGAGTACAGGGATACATTAGTAACCGATTAGCCATTCCCACAAATAAAAGTTAAAACAAAAACACACATCAAATTAAAAAAGTTTTCATTAAACAAAATAGTTATCTACTTTTAAAATAAAATGTATTAATGTCTCCAGAAGTAAATTCATGTCAGTTGTAGCATCCAGAAATGTACTCTATGTCAATCAGAGCGTTCAGCAATGTAATCCATGTCAGTAACCATGTACTGCCATTGACGAATCTGTACACCCCACACTCATGCTGCTAAATGGCTTTTTTTTTTTAAAGTAGTTTTTCTATTAGCCCTAAATTTGGTTAAAACATACTAATGTTCCTTCTATAGACTTCAGTGGGATTTGAATCTAAGTTTGGGTTTTGCGAGTTGTAAGCAGGATTCGCGGAACCCTCAGTGAATTGAACCTGGGCAGATTCACTCATTCCTGTACTGTAGCTGCTAACAGATTTCTGGGAGGGTCAATGATATCCAAAATACTCAAAGGATTGCACCGCTCCTCCACAGCAAACAAGCAGGGGGAAACCAGATGCTCACCAGCTGGAGCTCGTCCTCACTCCCACGTTAGCTGTCGTCAAAGCAATAAAATATCTGGCTGCACTCCATGGGTCACTGGAAAAGTCTTTTTGTTAAAATCACACAGTTATAGAAAGTCCTGCCTCAGGTCTGCCCCATGTAATGCATTTCACCCAATCCTGGGATTAAGCCCAGGATTAGGTGAAATGCATTAGAAGGGCGGACCTGAGGCTGGACTTTGTGTAACTGTGTGATTTTAATAAAAAGACGTTTCCAGCAAAACATGGAGTGTGGCCGGATGTTTTATTGTTTTAAGGGTCAATGATAGGTTAGGGTTCAGGTCCAGTGTGCTGAGGATTAAAGGAATGGGACAGGAAATCCACTTTAGCGTTCTTTGACCCAATGCAGAAGGGGAGGGCAAAGTCAAACCTGGAGAAAATTAACCCAACAGGCCTGTCAAGGTTTTATTGTCTGAGCAGTCTGAAGGTATAAGGGTTTCTTGTGATCAATGGAAATGCTGAAAGAAAACCGTGCTCCTTATAGAAGGTGGAAGGTGGTGCTGTTCCTCAAGGGGACATTTAACAGCCAGCAGCACATGATGCCCTATAGAGTAATTCTTTTCTGGCGGAGAACTTTATGGAAAAGAAGCCATAGTAACGTAACTTGCTCCATTGCGAAATAACATGGTCAACCCCCACAGAAGGGGTATGAGCCTTCAGGAAGAACAGCCTGGCTGGGTGGGGAGTAATAATACAAGAGCAAAGGTGAATGCTTGCTTCAGATGGGCAAAGGCAATAAGAGCTTTATCTGACCAGGATATACAGTTGGCTCTCTTCTTGTTGGGAGCAGTAATAGGTGCCACAATGGAAGAATATTGTTTGATAAATTGTCTATATTAGTTGGTGAAGCCTAGAAACCTTTGATTTGCTTTTATGTCATGCAGCAAAAGCAACTTAAAGACCTATGAAACGTTCTCTGGGTCCATATACAGTATACCCCATAGGAAAGGCACCCTGTTAGAGTTCAAAGAGGCATTTCTCTAGCATGGCATAGTCCATTCTCCTAAAGATATTAAAGCACAATGTTAACATGTTTAAGTGCAATAAATCAGTAAATCATCCAGATATAACAACATAGGCATACAGGTGGGCACGGAAAGCATCAATAACACAATTTTGGAATAGTGACCATCAGTGTTGAAAGTAATTTTGCACTCATCATCCTCTTTGATGTGAATTATGTTTTAGGCTCCTTTTAGGCGAAGATGATCAAAAAGTTCAGAAATCAGAGCTGGAGGTTATCTGTTCTTAACTGTGGCCTTATACAAGCCCCAGTAATCTATACAGGGGCACAGGGAGCCATCCTTCCATCCACAAAAAGTAGCTATCTGCAATAGACATACACTGAGTGGCCAGAATTTATTATGACCACACCATCAGTACTTCGTTGGGCCACCTTTTGCCTTCAATACTGCTGCGATTCTTCTTGGCATTGACTCCACGAGATGTTGAAAAGTGATGCGAGGAATCTGACACAATGCCTGATGAATAGCACTGTCCAGTTCTGTGAGATCTGATGGTTGTGGAACCAGCTGCCTGATGGCTCTTTCAACTTCGTCCCACAAATGCTCAATCGGATTGAGATCTGGTGATTGTGGGGGCCACCTAAGCAAGGTAAAGTCTCCCTCATGTTCTTGAAACCACTCCTGCACAATACGAGCACCATGGCATGGCGCATTGTCTTGTTGGAAGAAGCCATCTCCATTGGGATACACCATCAACATGATAGGATGAACTTGATCAGCAAGGATACTTTGGTATGTTGTGCTATTCAGACGTTGTTCCACACGAATTAAAGGGCCCAAATCATGCCAGGAAAACATGCCCCAAACCATAACACTGCCCCCACCAGCTTGAAGGGTTATACTCATGCATATGGGGTGCATGCTTTCATGCTGTTTCCGACAAATTCTCACTCTGCCATCTGCATGATGCAACTGGAAACGTGATTCATTGGACCACATTACTTTTTTCCA
>NW_017307342.1:439532-445698 GCF_000935625.1 Nanorana parkeri
TTCTTTCTTTCTTTCTTATCCCTCGATGGACCCCTCTCACTGGCATCTCCTTCCCCCCCCCCATCATCGGTACAGGATACTGAATACCCAACTGATGAGCGTTACTACCTACACCACATGCTGTACCCGCTAGCGTGGTATCCCCTTGCCCTGTGCACATGCCCCGTGTCGGGATGTACTGGGTAGAAATACCACAGACGGCCCTGGGCCTAAACCAACATACGGTATGCCTTTTATACATTGTACTACAAGTGCCATCACTGGTCTTGCTGAACCATAACCGCTCAGATACTGTTGACTATTCTGCTGCTAATGTTCACTGGCCTATTGGCCTATAGTCTATTGCCTTACACATGTACTTTCTGTATTTTGTCAAAACCCCATGTTTATGTTTATTTTTGTTAAGGTGAACTTGTTACTTTGCCTTTTTGTACTAAACTCTTAAACTTGAATAAACTCAGATTGAACTAAAAAAAATGTGGATTTTATTTTAGTTTTTCATTGGAGCCTGCGAGGCACTTGCAGCCCCAATCAGTAGATTGCAGGTACAATGCCCAGACTCTTGTAGACTATTCCCGCAGGCTCAGGTCCATACTGAGGTATGGATCTTCTGTTATGGAGCTAGAAGAAGTAATCAATGGACTACAAGTGCAGTGACATTAATGCATTCGTGCTCCATTGAGATCTTCAAGTACTTCTGTCACCTTGGTACAGACTTGTAGTCTTTTCATTCACAGATCCTGTGAATTGATCTGTGAATGAATGACACAGCTGTGTGGGCAGAGTCATGCGCAGTTACACCAAATCCAAATGTACTCAGGAGCCTGTGAGGAAAAGGTTTGAGGGTGGAAGGCTGACCAATGTGTCCATGTTTCAAGTTATACCCCAAATATTGGTGTAATATGAAACATTGCCAGGAAATTAAACTTAGCCTTTAATATTTGTCTTCTCTGCCTAACATAACATGTGGCCACCAGGAGCTGAACAACTCTCAAAAGAAAGATGTGCAAAAGGTATTAAATTAATAAAACATATATTTTAGCAAACAGTACTTAGAGACTGCACTATGGTTGCAAAATCTGCAATGGTAAACCCATCTTGGACCATCACAAGATAACTTACATCTCCACAGAAATTAATACAGATTCTTTGTCACCTTAAAAAACTTGGAGCAGCGACCATTAAGAATATGCCTGATATTTGCCCTAAGCACTCTAACATGGGAAACAAAATCCCAGACGCATTCAATCTTTGTTTCTTTGTCAGGGTGTACAAAATAAGTCACTTTAGTAGATTTTAAAATAGAAATGGCTTTATTGCACAGGGCAATATGGGAAGCAGGGCAGGGTATAGATCAGGATATTCCACAAAAATATAGTTGACCTCACATTTTATTAAAACATTTTTTTAAAGTTTCTCTTTGCACATTTATAACACAGACTATGCTGGGTGGACTCTTGCAGAGCTCTGGCTCTTTGGCAACTGAGCTGTAAACGGTATCTCAATCTTTATATTCCAAGGCAGGACAGCATTAAAATGTTCCTGTGAGTAAACTCTATGCTTAGAGATCACTCCTGTTGAGGTACAGGTAAGCTGAATGCAGCACACTACTAAAAATAATATCCCACTACATTTAAAAATCATGTTTAAAGGTAGTATATGCTGGAGAGGCTACACTGTCTCTTTCCTAGCTAATTTTTTCTTTTTTCTTGAGGCAGTTTGGTTTACCTCGTACCATAAGCTACGTTAAGCTTGATTTACTACCAAAACAATTTTGGGTAAAGGTTAGTTTATCTTTGAAACAAAGGGTACGGAAGCCCAACTATATCCTCTTATTTGCCTACATACCAAGCCTTTGCAAATTAATAAAACCTTTCTAACTGACTGCTGAATTACATACTGGTGGTATATAGATGTTCAAAATCCTCTCACTGGAAAAATTCAAATGGATCATCTATGGATTCTTTCTACAGAAGCTACACTTTGTTCAGTCCATGGAAAGACTACTATCATATTCAATCAGTTAAATGTGTTTAATAATATATGAAATCTTCAGTCTTGAAAAAGAACTAATGTGACCCACAGAATGACATTCCTTTCCATTATGTGATGCCAGCCACCAATTAGGTAAAAACCTACCTCCTTCTCTTCTTTCTTTGCTTTATCTACCTTGGCTCCTATTTTCTTCTTTTCTTCTCTGTTGCTGTTATACTGCTAACTTTAAACGAATACTTTAAAAGTTCTCACACTATTCTGTGCTGGAACAAAACAGTTGTAATACCATTCTTTCTGTCATATTACTAATTGCAACAAACCATATGTAACATAGCTTTTTACTGTCACATATTTAACTTTAGTCACAGCAAAGAAAAAGAAAAAAAGAAAAAAAGATATTTCAAAAAGTGGTAGCTAACACCCTTACACTTTATCTGCATACTCTGGCACCCATGTGGCATTTCCAAAAAAATATGGGAATGTTTGACCATTCTTCCAGAAGCGCATTTGTGAGGTCAGGTACTAATGTTGGATGAGAAGGCCTGGCTCGCAGTCTCCACTCTAATTCATCCCACAGGTTCTATCAGCTTGAAGTCAGGACTCTGTGCAGGCCAGTCAAGTTCCTCCACCCCAAACTCACTCATCCATATCTTTATGGACCTTGCTTTGTTCACTGGTGCACAGTCATGTTGGAGCAGGAAGGGGCCATCCCCAAACTGTTCCCACAAAGTTGGGAGCATGAAATTGTCCAAAATGTCTTGGTATGCTGATGCCTTAAGAGTTCCCTTCACTGGAACTAAGGGGCCAAGCCCAACCCCACACCATAAGCCCCCCTCCACCAACCTTAACACTTGGCACAATGCAGTCAGGCAAGTACCGTTCTCCTGGCAATCTCCAAACCCAGACATATCCATCGGATTGCCAGACAGAGAAGCATAATTGGTTAATCCAGAGAACATGTCTCTACTTTTCCAGTCCAGTGGCGGCGTGCTTTACAGCACTGCATCCAATGCTTTGCATTGCACTTGGTGATGTAAGCCTTGGATGCAGCTGCTCGGCCATGGAAACCCATTCCATGAAGCTCTCTACGTACTAGTGTTGTGCCAATCTGAGGGCCACACGAAATTTGGAGGTCTGTAGCTATTGACTCTGCAGACAGTTGGCGACTTCTGTGCACTGTGCGCTTCAGCATCCGCTGCCCCCTGCTCTGTCATTTCATGTGGCCTACCACTGCGTGACTGAGTTGCTGTTGTTCCCAATTGCTTCCACTTTGTTATAACACCACTAACTGTTGACCGCAGAATATTTAGGTGTACGTTTAATAAACTGTGATAAAACTAGCTTTATCACGAGTTAACTTTACTCAGCAGATCTCTTTGTTTTTCTCGGCTGCACAGAGGCTGTTTAATAACCTGCGAAAAGAAAACTTATCTCCCGAAACAGCTGTGAAAGGCTGAGATAAGTTATCTCAGTGATCAGTTGAGAAAGCAATGTGGGGAATGTATTCTGAGCTGCACAATGACATCCTTTGTGATAATCTACAATCCTCCTGACAGGATCGTAGTTTAATCTGCCAAACCACCCATTAACAAATGTATGTAAACAGCCATCGCTGGATGTTTACATTCAAAGCCAATTTCCCGTTCGTGCGTGTGGCCTAGCGGCGGGCACGAGCGGGGTGGGTTAGGACATTTAAAACGCCCACCCGCATTCCGTCCGGCCGTTTGGGCCCCGTTCACACTGAGCGATTTATTCCCACGATATTGCGGCTATTTACCGCGCGATATCGCTCTCTAATGCATGACAATGGGGCAAATGGTCCTGCTGTTGCGTGTCGTGCGTTGCTACAGCAGGACCCTTTTTGGAGCGGATTTTGCCACTATTCCAGCTTGCTCAATGCAAGCATTTGCGCCATATCGCGCGACAAACGCGCGATATCACGCAAAATGCAAATTGCCAGACAAACGTGCAATTTGCAAATCGCTTAGTGTGAATGGACCCTTAATTACAACAGCCTGACAGCAGGTGGTTAATTATTTAATTCATAAATATTCTTTGTTGATTATGAAATATAGTTCTAATTTTTTTAATACATATATATATATGTGTTCATGAAGCTAGCAGTGGGAGTTTTGTGATTAAATAGCAGTTGCCTTTATGTGTTTTAACACTATGCATTAAGGTCAGCTCTTTCAAGAAATGAATACAACAGTTAGCTCCCTCATCTCCATGTGTGCTTTTGTTATTAATGTATATTATTACTTCAAGTTTGTCAAAAAAGAGACAGAGGCAAACATTCTGCCTTAATTCACTCTTGCCAACAAAATAGAACACAAAATTATTCAGGGGAAAAATACAATTTTCTGTCATCTCTGCAATACACTGATAAAGCTAAAGGCTAATATGTTTTGATATTTTTGTCACTCATTTGTCATGTGACCTTTCATGCTATCATTAATACTGCTGAGGGACAGAGTAGATAGACTAAAATAGGGGTGTGGAGAAGTCAGATTGCTTCTCTAACAACTAATGGTCAGTCATAGCAATTTATGTTTCCCATTGGTAAAGCCCCGACTGAAGAGAATATTTGTTATTAAAATTTGATATTACTGTCTCGGTGCTGCCATAAAAAATTTGCAGCTATCAATGATGATGAAAGCACTGGGGGTTAATAAACCTATGTATGAATTATGATGTTAATGGAATTGAACATGCTTGTTCAAACATTTAAAGTTTAGGCAAAACTGTGTTTTTCATATTTAAGCACATTACACATCATGCACATTTAATGCAAATACAAAAGAATAGCCTAGCTTGCTGTGACAAAAATGAAGTGGGAGTTTCAGTTTAAAACGGTACAGCATTGATTGCGTAATAAGATGTTAATGGCAAATGCCAGGCAATTATGAACATGTTGTATTCATACTGACTGAGGCCGTCTGGTGCTTGGCTTTATTTTAATTTGCCATTATAATTTGCACCTTTCTACCCCACTAGTTGTATTACTTTAGTAATGCTATCCTTATTGTGAATGGCTCTGTACTTGACCCGGTGGGAGTGCAGACCAGTGTGTTCCATGCTTTATTTGATTGTCATTTGTGTGCACATGTGTTAATGCACGTTATGCCAGATGTTAACACACATTCAGTTAAGGCAGGTTATTGAAATCAATGGGATTCCAACGCACCAAATATTAGACATTTCATAATTTTTGCATTATAGCGCATTGTAATGCATTATAGCTTATTGTAATGCATGTGCTTTAGATTGCTATTCAAAATAATGGCACCGCAATGAGTGAACACATGTATCATGAATTGCACTGTGTCACGGAATACGCTAGAATAAAAATAAAAAAAGAACTATGCATGACCTATGAAAAGCTATAAAAAAGAAAGTGTGCCTTATATATAAAAGAGAGAAACACACTAATATAGCAAACTATAAAATGTAAAATGCCTAATGAATTAGGTGCCATTCTTTTAAATGCAACTCTATTTATCTTCATGCTTTAGTGTAGCTGTATTTGTAAAAATGATGCTAGCAGTGTTTGAAGTGCATTTTTCTTAAAAACATTTGCTACATTGAAGTGAATGGCAATGCATCTAATGCATTTTTCTTGTGTTTTGTGAAAAAAATAAATAAGATGAAACTACTGTCAAAGTCCTGTTTCCTTTAAAAATGTAATGCATGTAAAATGCATCAAAATACACCATGCTGCATAAAAATGTATTAAAAACGAATCAATGTAATAAAATTAAGATAAATAAAAACATTCAAACTTGCATTAAATCCGCACAATTTTTTTTAAAGAGATGTAAAGGCAAGGACACTATCTTTGGTCCTTTAGTAGCCACTAGGGAGGAGTTTCAGGTTCAGTTTGACCATAGGCATGCACACAGGGTGTGCTGGGTGTGCCTGGGCATACCCTAATTACATCGAGCACAACACCAAAACCGCAATGACATCACCCAGGTTCCCTGACCCTGTTGTTTCAGCAGTGCAAGGGAACTATCATTTGCGACGGGAGCAGCAATGTGGCAGCATCTTTGTGTTGGTGGGTCATTGGCCATCACTCAACGTGTTTGACACTAGATCTACATCACAAATGTATGTGATTTACATTGGATTTACATTGTGGCACATTCCTTTTTTGGGGGGGGGATGGGGG
>NW_017307342.1:446221-468721 GCF_000935625.1 Nanorana parkeri
GGGGGGGTAATAATAAAAGACCTTTTTCAACAGTGTGGTGGTTTTTATTTAATATTTAAGTTTTTTAAGTTTTTTTTGTGAATAAGTAACAAGGGATACTATTTTCCCCCATACTCATTCACATAGGGGGAGGACCAGATAAATGGAGGCCCCCTTATTTTATAGGGGGCTTACAGATTCTGATCCCTCCCACAAACCTTTACATCCACCAACGTGGGACGTGGGAATAAAGCCCTTATCTCCATCAACATGTGCCTTGCCTTGTCAGGAAGGGTGCCTTTGCCACATGCTCTCAACATTGAGAATGCTCCTTGCAGGATGGGGGGCACAAAGATAGGGGTACCTTGCCTCCATGATAACATAAACAATGTCCCTCAAAGTAAATTCTACATCATTCATGTTGTTCACTGATGCATATCCAGCATGAATCACAATGAGTGATGCCAATGCGACAGCCCACTGCTACTCCCACTGCTTCTCTCACCACTACTCATAGTGCAAATGATAGTCCCATAAACAAACATTGCCCATATTTGGTCAATAACATCACATAGGATCCCCAGCCTGTTTGATGATGTTTAGCAGCTGGCCGGGGACTGTGATTTTTAATGGAAGTAGCAGTGGGAATGGTAGTGGGAGCAGCGGAAGATGGACACTGGATATACATCGCTGGACAATGTAATGGACTTTGACTTTAAATATGTTTATTGTGTATGGTGTCTGTGTGTGAATGAGTAACAAGGGCTACAATGTATCCTATACCCATTTACATAGTTGGGAGGGTGGTTATTAAGGGACCTACTTATTTTGAAAGGCTTCCAAAGTCCCACCCCACAGACCCCCACATCCACAGGGCCAAGCATGTGGGGAAGTGGTCCTTTTACCCATCAAAATGTGGACAAGGTATCTTGTAAGGAAAAAAAAGCAGAAGGGGGTGACTTCATGCTTGCTGTCCCTTCCCCTCCTTACCTGACCTGCTGAGGTGCATGCCTGGATAAGGGTCTGGCATGGATTTTGAGGGGGGCCCAATGGAAAGAAAGAAAGAAAGAAAGAAAGAAACATGTTGCTTCCCTCTCTAAACCCATAAATGATGCTTACCCTGTCATGCATGCTGGCTGGCCAGCAAAGGTGAGGACAGCAAACATAGGGCTACCCCTCCTGAACCACACCAGGCCAAGTACCTTGTTGGGTGGGGGTGCAAATCTTAGCCCCATGTTGCATGGCCAAGAACTGTAATTTATTGGCAGTAGTTTTCTTCTTAAATGTCACTTTTAAAGGAGTACATGATACTGTGCTCAACTACACATGACCTTTAAGGATTCAAGGATTTGGTATTTTTAATGTTGCCCTTTCGGTCGCATGATCCCATCTACCCATGTCCTATTTTTTTTTTTTTTTACAAAAGCTGGCCTTGAAAATGGATAAAAAACTTTGTCTCCCATATACTTCAATAGGGTTCACTAATATGTTTGGAGTTTGTGGGTTTTTACTTCCTCTGCATTAGCTGCAGGGATAGGGTTCTAAACATACAGGTTTTTAACATGAACATGTGTCTTTTTTTAAATTTACTAACTTTGTATTAGGAAAAAGGGATGAGGTTCAGGTTTGCTGGTACCATGGGTTAACAGCGAATCCTAGGGATTCAGGAAGTTTGCCAATTCCAATCCATTTTATAACTTGCAGGTCCATCGCCAGAGATAAGGAACAGCCTATACTGCAGTTCATAGCCTCTGGTCAGCTATACAATAAGAGCAAATAATCTGAAAGAATGAATAACACAGCCCCCCTTGTATAAAAGGGTGGGTTCACAGCAGCCATATTGTCAATATGTGTTAGAGAAAGGCTTTGACACAGCAAATGCACATACAGGCAGTCCCCGAGTTACAGTGATCCGAGTTACGTATGACTAGTACTTACAAATGGAGGTTCCAAAGCTGTTCCACTAGTTGTAATGCTACCGTGCTCCTGCCGACATTTGTAGTACTGTACCTCCTTTACATTACAGGAAGTAGTTAGATGTGCAGACGAGGAGTGAGTCTGGTTCGTAGTACAGTATCTCCTGTACATTACATGAAGTTGTTAGACGTGCAGACGAGGAGTGCCTGCCTCTTCTTCCGGGTCTGGTACTGTGAATTACAGTTGTACAAACATCTGCCCAAGTTGCATTTTTTTATTCTATAAAAAATAAATAAAAAAAATGAATAAAATAAAAATAAGAACAAGAGAAAAAAAAGTTGCATTTAAAGTAGAACTCCATGCAATAATGCACTACAGTTTTTGTTTAACATTTGTAGTTTATTTTATCTACATAATATTATGTATAATTTTTATTTATAATTTAAAGTTCAGATTTTACCTTTGTGTTAATTAGACCTCATTAGGCAGTTATTGCTGACGATCTGTTCAAAAAGCTGCCTTTATTGTCCCAGCACGTCACTACATTATTTGAAACCCCCCCTCCCCCCAAACAGTCTTTGCCTGTTTTACAAAAAAGGAGGAGGAGGAAAAAGGGCTTCTAAGTGCACCTGGTGGCAAGAGGATGAGTAAATAGATACATTAGCAAATAATAAAATAACTATAAAATAAAGTAGCTGCTATGGTATGTACCTTTGAGGAAGAAGGCAACTTTTCATATTGTACAGGACTGCACTGCAGATCACCACACTACCGGTCACCGCACTGCAGCACAGTACACCTTACTGCTGTGCAGGGACCTGAATGGAGTGTACATTTTGTACACTCCAAATAAAGGTTAAAAAAAAAGAAGTAAAGAGTCAGCACAACACACCACAGACTGCTGTCACAACACACTGCACCACAGCTGTCACAACACACTAACCCGCCCACTAAATTGGAACGTTTTAGTGGGCGGGATAGTGTGACTAGGCCCTAACAAAAAGGCCCACACTGTGGAACCCTTTCTATTCAATGCATTCCTTCTGATGCTGGGCAATTTCCAACAAACTCATAACTGAAATCTATATTATTGTCTGTATTTTTTAGAACTATGTTTTGACATTATATAAATTTAAGACAATACAGTGCAAATGTGAAAAAATAAGCTCATAAACCGTTCTATAAAACCATTTTTTAATGAAGTTGAAGAGTTTATCTACATTGTTCAGTGTACACGATTTGTTGTGTCTGCTACTTCCACTTTCAATACAGGCCTATTACTGCTGTATAACAAAAATCCCAAACTAAACCTAAAAAAAAAACTTTTTTGCAAGTTAACAAAAATCAGAGAGGAGTGTCACTGTTGTGTGTAAACTAAATTAATTAAACATGCAAAATATGTGATGCCAGAACACTGTGTCACTGATGCTGTCTGTGAGAATGGTACTGTTCCAAAACGCAACATATAGACATCTTCCCATGTTGTACTTGAAGTTACATAAAAAGAAGCACCCTCTTCTGCAAAAAAAAATCAAAAGACCCTCTCCCTGCAGAATGGTTTTTTTTTGGAATGTATGTTAAATGTATCTTTACATTGATATATGTCCCCTCGGGCAGTGGCCAGCTCCCTATGCCCTTTGTTTGACAGTTCCTTCCCTATTAGCCTTGAAAATGGCCAGCATTAATTTTCAAGATTCGCCATCTCCCCATAGACTTTAAATGGGTTTGGATATAAGTTCACAATTTTCAGACATTACAGGGTTCTGTGCTGGGACCGATGCTATTCAACCTGTTTATTAACATTGGGGACGGAGTAAACAGCGATATCTCAGTGTTTGCTGATGATACCAAAATTGGGAGGGTAATAGAAACAAACCAAGATAGTATAACTTTACAAGAGGACCTGGATAAAATAGGGGAGTGGGCAACTTTATGGCAGATGAGGTTTAATGTTGATAAATGCAAAGTTATGCACTTTGGGACAAAAAACACGCAAATGGGTTATACAATAATGGGTATGCCGCTAGGGAAGTCTGAAATGGAGAAAGATTTGGGGGTCACTGTAGACCATAAACTCAATAATAGATTACAGTGCCAGGTTGCGGTAAGCAAAGCTAGTAGAGTCCTGTCCTGCATCAAGAAGGGAATGTTTTGCAGGGATAAGTCTATAATTTTGCCACTTTACACATCACTGGTTCGGCCTCACCTGGAGTATGCGGTGCAGTTTTGGGCACCGGTACACAGAGGGGATGTCCTTGAACTGGAGAAAGTCCAGCGAAGGGCGACCAAACTCATCAAAGGGATGGAGGACCAGAGCTATGAGACACGGTTACTAAATTTAAATATGTTCACGCTGGAACTAAGGAGATTAAGGGGGGACATGATTTTCATGTACAAAATGTTCCATAGTCATAGCAACATTAGCAACAAACTCTTTACGATTAATTCCGTAACAAAGACTAGAGGACACCACCTAAAACTGGTAGAAAAAAAATTCAAACACAAGGGGCGAAGGGGATTCTTCTCAGTTCGCGCGGTTAGGGTCTGGAACTCACTGCCACAAGCAGTGATTTCAGCTAATAGTCTGGAATCATTCAAGAGGCTTTTGGACGATTTCCTGAGAAACGGTAATATACAGGGGTACAAGTACTCCTAAAAACGAGAGGACTCGGGGATCTTTACACACACACACACACACACACACACACACACACACACACTAGGTTGGACTTGATGGACATGTGTCTTTATTCAACCTCAAATACTATGTAACTATGTAACAATGGGTTCAATGAATGAATCAAACCCTTTCCTTTCATTTTAGGATAAAATCTTAATGCACCTTACCATTAACACAAAAGCAGCATCATTGGAATGTTTTCTGGACACTGCAGACAGGGACCACAATATATGCAGAAAATGACTATAGCAATTAGTAAGGGAATTATGACCATTTGGTGCTCGAACAACCATGTACTTATGTGACCCCTCACTGCAAGAGTTAAGTTATCTTTACAGTGATTTTTCCCTACTATAGTACATTTCATTTTAGTAAATTAGACCCTCTGTCTTGTTTTGTGTTCCTCTTTATACACACACATGTATATTTATTTTTATTATAATTTTTTTTTTAAACATATACTGTAAAGAGAGTAGTTGACATTTATCTTTAAGTGGAGAGAAGTAACAATGACAGCTGTAAATTGCTAGACTCTAAATAGGTCCCTCAGAGACTGTGCATGCAGAAAGTGCACAGTAAATTTCTTTATAATAACTACAGTTTTATGGTACCTAACATATTAGTGCTCATTCTTGCTTTATATCACCTGTTTTTGCCTAATCGTAATCAATATTTAGCTAGAGAGATTTCATGGAGAAATGTAATAACATCTAATGTATCATTTCACATTAAAAATCTTCATTGAGAATAGTCTGATTCTCTTCAGTAATGGCTCCAAAGCGTAAAAGTGAAATAATGAAGTGAGCAAATTAACTTATATCCTGTAACAAGAAATAATTGTTACAACCTTAAAAGGTTAGTAACAATTCCTTATGAAGGAATCACTATGTGCAATAAATGAACACACATTCTAGCTACTTTTTTCTCTCCTTTGTTATACCCACTAATGCTGCAATGTGAATTGCTTAATGAAGCTCATTTTGTTAATGAAATGTTGTTTATGATTATGTTAATTATGATTGCAATAATATTTCCTAATGTATAAAAGCCTAATTTATCCTCACAATTACTGCAAGCTAGTTACTAAGTAAAGTAAATTAAAAACCTGATTAGGTGGATATAGTCACGGCTCTTCAGCCATTAAAAGATACAGGTAGAGATTTAAAAAAACGTAAAAAATCTGATCAAAACAACAGAATATAAAGATCACAGTGAACTGGAGACTTATAAATCTCTGACAATAAAATTGTAAATAGTTGGTAGTATAATAAACCATGCATTGTAAAAAGTTTTATGCAAATCCATAATTAAGTACTATCTGTGATACTGTTTCTATTTGCACTCACAGATTATTTTTAGGACAAGATTTCAGGGGGTCTGCCCCCTTCTTCTCAATCCAAACAGTATAGGGTCTATTCACGAAGCAGCCGAAGGATCTAGCCGTAGCTGCGGCCGATCCTTCAGCTAACCTTGCCGGAGGTTCGGATCAGCCGATCTAGATCGGCTGAGTCGCACACCTTCTGCACTTTGGGTCGGCCGAACATGCTGAGCATGTTTGGCCGACCCGAAGCCACGCAAAGCCAACCGATGTATGGCTGGTTTCAGCCGTTACCCGGCTGAAATCAGCCGTACCAGCCTGAAGTGAATAGCCGAACAGCGTTCGGCTCACTTCGCTTTAGGTTGGTCATTCACTCGGCTGCCTACGGCAGCATAGTGAATAGACCCCTATATCTTTTATAGGTGGAAGCTCTCCCTAGCCTTTCTCTAAAGTGAGATTAGCTAATAACTATTCCTTATTTGTTTGCTTTTTATAAATGATCCAGACATAATACATATGACATAGTGGCAAACAGTGAATAAATAAATATCTACGCCACTTCCCAAGTGATACTTACATTATTATTATAGCTACTGCAGCCACACAGACTCATACATTCTCTGGTCATATTTTCAGAAGAGTCACTTAACCTACCTCGGTGTTTATGTGATACCCGTAACTTCATTAGCAGACACATAGGGGCTAAATAAAAAAATGAAAATGAACAAAAGCAGGGATATATCCTTATGACCTACTATGTTTCCCCAAAAATAAGACACTGTCTTATTTTTTTTTCATGAAAAAAGACACTAGGGGGTCTATTCACGAAGCTGCCGAAGGATCTGGCCGTAGCTTCGGCCGATCCTTCGGCTAGCTTCGGCCCCAGGACCCCTTAGTTCTATTTACTTTTTTTTACTTTTTTCACTCTTTTTCAGCGGCATTCGGCTATTCACTCACTGCTGTTCGGCATCTTTAAGAATAGCCCGAACAGAGAGCGCATGCGCTAAGCCGCCGATGGAGGTCGCCTTCTGAGACGGCTCCGCAGCTCGCCCAGACAACCAACAGAATCGCACGGAGCCTCCCGCTCCCCAACCCTCTAACCTTCCGTACCTGTTACCAGACACATCGAGGCATCAGGTCATGTCCTCTTCGGGCACCCGCAATCCCCAAAAGGGGAAACAACCACCCATCACTGAGTCGATGGCTCGGGCCTCCTCCAAGATGGCGCCGGCGGCCCGCTCTAGTGTTCCACAGGACCGCCAGACCTCGGCATCCAGCAGTGATATGGAGGAGGGGGACCGTGACAGTCAGGACACAGATCGCCCTAGACAGAGGTCACAGACGGCCCTCCTGCAGCGCTTTGATGCTATGCTGCAAAAGGCTCTTCAGTCCACCTCAAAGCAGATCACAGACAAACTGCTGAAAGAAATTAGGGAAATTGGGCATCGCACAGCTGCCCTGGAAGACAGGTGTGACAACATTGCCACTGATCTCTCCGTGGCCACAGGGGAAATCGGCTCCCTCCGTGAGGAAAACTCCCAACTACTATCTAAATTGGAAGACCTGGAGAATAGGTCCCGCCGATCAAATATACGCATCAGGGGGCTCCCGGAACATATTGAGGACTTGTACTCCACCACAACAGCGCTTTTCCAGGAGCTGGCCCCAGACATCCCCCTCGAGCGCTTGGAGATCGAAAGAACCCACCGTGCACTGACCCGCAGGCGCCAAGATGGACCTCCGAGAGACATTCTGGTAAAGCTCCACTTTTATCGCACGAAAGAGGCTCTAGTGGCGGCGGCCAGAACCAAAGCAGCACTAGGCCCACTGTCCTTCCAGGGCCATGAGTTCCAACTGTTTACCGATCTGGCCCCCACGACCATTGCAAAACGGCGATCACTGAGACCTTGTCTTGAGGTGCTCACTAAGCACCACATCCAATACAAATGGGGATTCCCTTTTCGGTTGTTGTTCTCACATGGTGGTAGACAGCATGCCTGTGTCACCCTAGAGGAAACCCAAGCAAAATTAGCCGCCATGGAGCTTATGGATTCGCCGCCTGCACCCTCTGCTCGGAGAAATCCCACACCATCTTCCTCCAAGAGGTCCCGAAGCGACTCAGATCAGAACCACTCTGGAGAATCCCGCGGCCAGGTTCTGAAGACGACATCGAAAAATACCGCCCCGGGATGAATGGAACTATGGTCCCCCATTGGCATACTTTACCCATACCCCGACTAAAATGTGATGACGACCAACAGACCCCCATTCTCACCGGCGAAACTGAACGACGGCTGAAGACGACGGGTCCCATGGCGATATATCATCCACAATATCCCCTGACGAGCCATACATTCACCCCATCGTGAACTGCTTTAGCCTGCAGTGCCTATAGTCATTCCCAGTATTGCAGCCAACGACCCCTACATTCCATATCCTTTTATTATTCTTGAATATTCTTGCCTAGAAGTTGTAATCTTAAATGAGTAACTGAACTTAATCCACTAGCTAAGACACTGTATGTGGTGTTTGTTCTTTTTCTCCCCTATGGGCTTTATCTCTGCTAATAGCTACCAATCGCACAACCAGAGTCCATTCCCCACCCATTACCACATATTTTGAGTGCGGATTATTCCCTCTTCCCTTCAAACTTATTTACCAACCCTGTTATTTAAACTATTCTATACTTCATCAAGGTCACCCCAATCACCTGAGCTCTGAAGGAGTGGCTGAGGACGGGTAAACCTCAACACGACTACTGTAACACCCTAATACCCTCTACCCCCATACATGTCGACTACACCATAGAAGTTGACGTAAGGTTATCTATTGATGGTTCACTTAGAGTTTGGTTTCCAGGTTTATCTATACCATTTGGTAGATATATAGTTATACGAAATTTGCCTGGGCGAGCATGTCATTGTGCTCCCCACTTCTTGGAACCCCTTGGGTGGCTCGAGTTCTTTCGGACCCGACTACCCAACGATCCAAGTCAGTTGTGGATTTATTCCACCGAACATTTCAGTTTATGTTTCTATGTTTGAAATTGGATCATGGGCCCTCATGCACTCACCTTGCATGCCCACAATGTTCCTGATGCCTGAACCCATCTAGCTGACTGAACACTGATGTTCAATGCATATCATGTGGTGCTAGCTTGCGTTTCTGTTGAACAACCAAACAATGATGTTTTTGTGCCTTCTGTTCCTGCAAGAAGCAGTACTGAATGCACACGTTACTATTT
The DNA here is from genome assembly GCF_000935625.1 of Nanorana parkeri. Classification (NCBI taxonomy): domain Eukaryota; kingdom Metazoa; phylum Chordata; class Amphibia; order Anura; family Dicroglossidae; genus Nanorana; species Nanorana parkeri. Next base: position 455,360 of record NW_017307342.1, read on the forward strand.
TACTCTACAATGAACAAGAATTGGGCAGCACAGTGGCTTAATGTTTAGCACTTCTCTTCTGCATCCTTGGTTCCAATGCTGGTCAGAACACTATCTTCATGGAGTTTGCATGTTCTCCCTGTGCTTGTGTGGGCTTCCTCTGGGTATTCTGGTTTCCTCCCACACTCCCAAAAAATTCTGGTAGGATGATTGGCCCTGGTCTAAATTGACCCTAGTGTGTGTGAATGTATGTATATATGTAGAGTGCTGCATAAAATGGTGGTGCTGTAAATTCCTGTAATAAAAAAAATGAAAGTTACTAGCTAAGCAATGAAATGTGCATGTGCCAACCTAAGTGGCATTTTAAAAATATCCCTATGCTCTCTTGTCATAGAACAAAAGGCAGGTATTTATCATTGGAATCTCTATTCCAAGCATTTAATCGCATATACAAACTAGTAACTGAACTTTTGTACATGTGCACAAAGATTCGGTATTCAAAACTAATATTGCTAACAACAATTGTATAAAAACAATTTTGAAAAACTCACGTTTATTTTAGGTATGCCAAAGATAAGCCAAAGTACATTTAAATGCTTTTGTGTACAATTTATATCAAGCCGAACTTGTTAAAATTCTGCAAATAGATACATGTGAGGTTATAATTTGTTTGACCATAGAAAATTAATGCACTGGCATGCATGCATATTCTTTTGTTAATCAGGCTTGTTGTAAACAACACTGGAAACTCTGCTCACACTGTTGCTTTTAGTGATTTGTGATTGCAATATAAGATTTAATAGCATCTCATAATGCACCACTGTTTCTGCATTGATATACATTTCTCCAGAACCTAGCACAGAAATATATATTCTCACCTCACATTCTAGTGAAACTTGAAAGTGGAAGCAAACTGCTGACTAAAACAATTGGGTCCCAGGAGCTGTTTGCCAGAATGCGCTAGTATGCACAGCATTCTAGCACATTATAGCAGACGTACCTACAGAAGTGATCTACTCCAGTGCTGCTCCCCTTGGTCAACAGGGCTTCCATCTTTTCCCAGTCCTCTTCTACGTTCAGAGCCTTTAGTTGCCTAATGAGACTGTAAGCTGAGGAGAAACATCTATGCAGAAGAAACTTACACAGTCTCCTCTAGCATAAAAAAACCTACCTGCCAGTGCTTTTGACAATTTGGAATTCACTTTTGCTTTCAGAGCTATTGGAACCATAGAGGTCTCACAAGAAAATAGTTATCTTGAGTTGAAAGAATTACTTCACTTTTAAGCTTGAAGGATGTCTGGGGAGCATGTTTTACAGGCAGATGCAGTGAACATTGCACTCCACACATAACAGTCTGTAACACCATTTCGCCACCATGGTCCACCGTTTATAATGCATTAATACCTGCTGCTAGTGTGTTTGCACACACTGTGCTGATGCACCTATCTCGGAACAGCAGGCTTTTTTTCAGGGACACCAAACATTCTAATTTCCAGCATGTGTCAGAGTGCCCACTTACATTGCTTGGCTCCATCAGAGTGCCCCTTTAGAATGTTTAACCCCATCACTGCCTCGCATTGAGGCCGCCTCTGGTAGTTTGATTCATGCTTTTGTACTGGTACATGCTAAACAAATTGGAACATGTAAATCCTGCTGTTTAGCAATTTTCATCATTTTAACAGAGAAATAACTGTTGCACTTTGCTATAGAGGTGCTTTGTAATATTGTTATTGGGTGGTTTGGCAGAGTAAACTATGATCCTGTCAGGAGGATTGTAGATTATCACAAAGGATGTCATTGTGCAGCTCAGAATACATTGCCCGCATTGCTTTCTCTACTGATCACCATGACGACTTATCTCATCCTTTCACAGCTGTTTCGTGTGATAAGTTTTCTTTTCGCAGGTTATTAAACAGCCTCTGTGCAGCCGAGAAAAACAAAGTGATCTGCTGAGTAAAGTTAACTCGTGATAAAGCTAGTTTTATCACGGCATTATTAGTATATGGCATTATACTTACTGGGCTTTACTACCCTCTTGTATGCTTCTTCACAAGCTGCACGCTAACCTGTCCCCACTCTGCTGAGTTATCTCTGTATGGACTGCTTGATGCAGCACAATCTTTATCTTCAAAATTTTCACTGCTCCTGCTTTTCCCATGCCTGACTGGTGTAGCATTCAGCTCCACACTGTGTCCTTTAAAACGCCACCTTATATAAAAGTAGACTTTTATGCCCCTTTCACTGAAAATCACATGAGCGTGCAGCTCTGGATGCTGGTATAAGATCATCTTACATTCATTAATAAAACAAACATTTTGGAATATCATCTGTAAATCTGTAAAGCCCTTTCTTCCCTGAGATAATGTGCACTGTCACATGTTCCAGTCACATGTGCCAGGGTTCCAGGTAGAAAAGAAAATGGCTTCATCTGCCCTTAGTGAAAATGGCCACCATGAGAAGAATGGGGAGAAAAAGCAAAATAAGGTATGCAAAGAATACAAAGCCTGAAATTATTTACAAGTATCTGTTTGTAGATTGTTAGTACTAAACATTTCTAAATGTGCCTTTGTTGTCATTTTTAAGATAAGGGCAATGTTCCTCTTTAAATAAAAGGAGGAGAGGTCACAGAAATCACTCAAAAGGTTACCCTCACAGGGGTTTCCAGCATTCCTCTTCCAATTGGGAAGGAAGTAGAGAGGAGACATTGCTGGAACTGGCAGCAGAGGAGGCAATCCATCAACTTATGGAACACCGCTGGGAAAATCTATAAGACAGACGCTAGGACTTTGTGGTCTACCGATCAGCTTCTTATTGTTAATATACAATAATAGTGCGTTGAGTGTGCACCCCGAGGGGCTGCTGACGTGGGCACAAACACAGTGTGAGAAAAGATTATCAAGCACTTTTGGACTTTTTTGCACATGTTGGATCTAATAATAAGACTGTTTCACTAAATAATATTAATCATTCACTTTGGTTATGATCCAATTTCCTATGGGAAAAATATTTTTGCACTGCATGTATACATTGAATTGACAATTCAGGAATTTACAGACTTGTACATATGTATCTATATGTATATGTTATTTATATTGCACAATAGCACTTTTGCACATGTTGCACTTTTATTATCAGTATTGGTATATAGTTGCTACTGAGTTAGTGACTTACACTTTATTCACAAGTTATATATATTAGCACAAGTATAATTAAGAGAGGTTATTTATTTATGCACAGTAATTGGTATTACCCCCTAATTACCTTAAATTAGGCTAATTTAGCCAGCTACAGATTCCTAGCGCTGCACATTCATTATTATTTACATTCTTGACCTTAGTGTCTATAGTGCAGCAGCTGTAATAATATCTATTAGTTCTCCAAGTGTAACCCATAAGCGCAGATTTACAGTGTTTTATTCCTCTTCCAATGCCACAAAGCAAAACCAAATACTTTATCTCATGTCTTTCAGTTGCAGTGCTGCTGCCCTGGCATCAATCTTCAGACCCTTGTCTGCACCCTCCAGACAATCTTCTCACACAGTCCCGGCGCTAGCGCAAGGCAACACAAGTGGCCGCTTGAGGGTGCTGTTGGGTGGGGGCAGGGAAATGGAATCCCTGTCCCAGCAGATAACTGAGCCCGGGACGGTTATCACAGAGTTACCTGCTGGGACAGGGGTTCTCCCCGCTGCAGCCTCACAGACTGTCAGCGGTTTCTCCCTACAGGCTGTAATAGGCTGCAGTGATCTGTGTCAGAGGGGACAGACAGCCGATTACAGCCTGCAAGGAGAACCCTTCGACAGTCTGTGAGCCCCCTCCCGTGCAATGAGCTCCCCCTGCAGTCTACTCACTTCTCCGCGGCGTCTGCGCTCCTCTCCTTCTGACAGCCGTGCGTCGTCTGCATTCCTGCAGCTGACCACAATAGCCAGCCTGCTATTGGCTCTTTTAAATTGCAGTAGACAAAAACAGGATGGCTATCGCGCCCGCCCACTGCCTGCTGTCAATCAACAGAGGTGGACCTGATGGAAAACTTCAAGTCCCTCCTCTGCTGATTGACAGCTGGTAGTGGGTGGGTGCAGTAGCCAGCCTGGTATTGGCTATTGCAATTTGAAATAGCCAATACCAGGCTGGCTATTGCTCCCAGCAATGAAGTAAAAAAAAAAGTTTAAAAAAATAAAAATAAATAAAAAATATGTAAAAAAATAAATAAAGTTAAATTAATAAAAAGTAAAAATGTAAATAAAGTTAAACTAAAATAAAAAAAAATAAAGATAAGTAAATAAAAAGTAAAAATGTAAAAAATAAAGTTTAATAAGAAAATTAAAAAAAGTTAAAAAAAAAGTTAAATAAACTAAAATTAAAAATCCCCCATAAAATTAAAGTCCCCAGCCCTTGCAAACTCACGCATTTAAAAAATGGGGAGAAGAACCCTGCGATAAAGGTAAGGGGGAGGGGGGGTTGCAATTTGACCATGTTACACCCTAGCAATGTGGTCTAGGCTAGCGCTAGCGCAAGGATGTATAGGCAGCCAACTAAGGGGGGGGGGCGCAAAAATCCACCTTCGCCTGTGTATGCAAAAATCCTTGCACCGGCCCTGTTCTCACACAGCCTCTGTGCATACACTGAGCAGCTATTTGCTGCAATGGATTTCACCTGTCTTCAGCTGTGCTGACTCATGGATGGGGACCTCCTTTGTTCCCCAGGTGGAGCTCTGAACTCTAATCTGCCTCCTAACATATGGGTTGTGCACAGCTGTGGCATCAAGGTGTTCGTTGATAAAAAAAAGTGGCCCCAGGGCTGGAGGCTCAAGGACCCAATCCAGGAGTTATCAATCCTGGAGATAACTGAAAGTCCATTTGTTTCCTAATGCCACATGCATCCTGGAACTCCTCAACCTGTATGGGTGAAAACCCTGGGTGCCACCCAACCATTCTGACACCATGAAAATGATTATACACAAAGGAGGTCAGTGACAGACAAAAGAGACTTTTATAGTTTTTTGCTTAAATGTTTAACCTCCCTGGCGGTATTCCCGAGTGTGGCTCGGGGTTAAATTTCAGTACCAATAGCGGTAACCCCCGAGCCACACTCGGGATTACACTAAAATACAACTTGCCTTGTCCCTGGATCCCCACTGTGTCATCTCGCTGTCTCTTTCGCCCGATGCCGGCATCCGTCTTCCGCGTACTTGTTTGACGTCGCAGGGGCGGATCAGGCGGGAAATTCCAAATGAAAAATCCAGATACACACATAGTACATTGTAACATATTGTATCCTGTGTTATTACATTGCTGTATCAAATTATTTCACCTCAGCTTTGTCCCTAGAGCCTTGTCCAGTGCCTGCACTTTTACCATTCTTTTTGCCTGGCAAATTTGAGAACGCCTATGGCATCAAGAAAGCGTCTGCTGAAGTCAAAAGTTGTTTTTGAGCAGCTTGAAAACAGAGATAGTGATTTTGAATCACTTGTAGAATTGAGCGATAGCGATTCATGGGGAAATTCGTCATCAGACACTGAAAGTGACGACAGCGACGATTCTGCGACCCAGCTCAGTGATGTGCGAACTTAGTGCCCTATTGACTGTGGTACGGATCACGCAGCGCCCCCAAGATTCCCATTCAATGGAGCATCTGGTATGAAAGTAGATGTTGAACATGACAACTCCTTGGCATACCTTCAATTATTTCTGACCGAAGAGGTTATTGAAGAAATATAGTTACCGAGACAAACCGGTACAATGAGCAACAGTTAGCTACTCTGCATCAGAAGTTTTCCAGAAACAGAAAGTGGGAACCAGTGACCAAAGATGACATCTGGACATTTCTGGGCCTGATAATACTTCAGGGAGTTGTGGAGAAACCCCTGCAGAAGTGGTATTGGACAACCAATAAATTACTTGCCACTCCATTCTTTGGCACGGTCATGTCAGAGTATATGTTTTCCCTCATCATTAAGTTTTTACACTTTGCAAAACAATGAAGAATTCGATGAACCCATCCTGCCCCAAAACTCAAGAAAAATTGGAAGGTATCCCAAATGATTGAAAAGAATTTCCAACAAAGCTATGTGCCAGAAAGAGACATCAGCATAGATGAAATTCTAATGGCCTACAAGGGAAGCCTCAGCTGGGTTCAATACATAGCCTCAAGGAGAGCACGATTTGGCATAAAATCCTATATGCTATGCAAATCATCAACTGGCTACGTTTGGAATTCAGTGATATACAATGGAAAAGGAACCAAATTCGATCCAAAATACAGCAGCTATAGAATGGCAACATCTTCCATTCTTTCTCTCATTGAGCCATTGCTAAATCAGAGCTATTGTGTAACAATGGACAACTTATTTCTAATTATTTATTATATTATAATTTATGATTTCATGTTTCAAACTTTATAATCCCCGGGATGTCTACTGGACTCTTGTTTGGACAGATTTAGGTAAGTTATTCCCAAGATTTACCAAGAATTACAGGCCTACAATATAAAACAACAAATTTCCATGAAAAACAATGTACAGCTTTGGCATGCTAAAATCCTCATAATCAGACCACCAGGGAGGTTAAAGTGGAGCTTTACCCCCTTTGACTAAAAATTACATCAGCATACAGCTCTGCATGCTGATATGAATTTATCGTTAGGTGGCCATACACCTTACGATTATCATACGATAATCGTATGCGATCGCGTTTTCGTCCGATAATCGCAAATTTTGATGGGCAGTGTACAATCGCAAATACTGTACAATCGTACAACTTTTGACTTTCAAGCATGTTTGAAAACTTTGGTCAATTGTACGATTATTGCAAGGTTAGTGGCGTTTCCGTACGTCAAAAATCGTACGATCAACACTGCTCATGTGCAAACAAAAATACGTGCGGTTGATTGCCGCAATACGTCCAGGTGCTTTTCTTTAATTACGGCTAATTGAACCTTGTGATAATCGGGGCATAATGGGGCCGCTGTACGACAATCGTACGACGGTTCGATCATCGGGCGAAAAGTGTCGTCCGATAATCTTAAGGTGTATGGCCACCTTTACATTCATTAGCTAAACATGAATACTTTTTTCCACTTCCTGGTCCACTTCTGGCACAAATGATGTAATCATGCCCAAGCATTGCATCCTGGGAAGGTTACATCAACAGAGCATTGCTCGGAAATCTCATCTGTAATCTCACAAGATCTCAGTGAAAGGCATTTTCCTCCCGTGAGATGATGTGCATGGTCACATGTTCTAGTCACATGTGCCAGAGTTCCAGGAAGTAAAGGGAGATCTAGTAACCTTCCCATAGTTAAAATGGCCACTTTCAGAGGACTGGGGAAGGAAAGGAAAATAAGGTATGCAAAAAATAAAAAGACAGACATTATCTAGAAGTATTGTTGAAGTAGGGGTTTCTCAGCTGCCAATGGGATGTGCGGGATCCCTTGTATGAACGTGATGAACAGCATGGCTTACAGAGAACAGTTGTCAAAAGTATGTGTGGAGTAGGCACTATGCAAAGTGGTCAGTGTAGTGCTACCTTGCCCTTAGCCCTCATTCACAATAGAAAAGGCCAACACGCACAGCTCCGTGCTGCGTGCACGGCTGTATCGGGCAGCTCCCGGGAAGGACAGGTGCTGCGTGTAATTAGTATGCAGCCCCTGTCCTTCTCTATGGGACTATGTGGCTGTGCACCACCCTACGCTCAACCGCCCTGCACGTCCGTGTGGGTAAGCTAACTCATACGCTGAGAGGATGGATCATACGCAGCACCTATCCTTCCAGGGAGCTGCCCGATACGGCTGTGCATGCAGCATGGAACTGTATGTGCCGGCCTTTTCTAGTGTGAATGAGGGCTTACATTGCTGGTCAGCAGTGACATGTACCCTTATGTTGATGGCCATTATGATGATTTGCATCAATGGTTACCTGAAAGAAGATATTTTTCATGCTCATGTGATGCTGAATCTCCTGGGTGAAGTCGATTCTGGAACTATGCAGGTACTGTCAGGAGGAAGATCCCTATGTATATAACATTGTCTGCACTTAACATGAGTGAGATGCTTCTGAGATTATTCATAGTTAATTATGAGTAAATGTGATCTCACACTGACCTGAATTTAGCCTGTATCAAGATGCTTTTATAGACATGTATGCAGAGAGAAGCAGAACGGATGTGAACAAAAGTCAGTAGATACTGGCCCTTATCAATGTACTGACATCTGCTTTCTTATATACAAACTCTAAGGGGGTTATTCACAAAGCTGCCAAGGGCAGCCGTGTGAATAACCGACCCGAAGTGATGTGAGCCGAATGCTGTTTTGCTATTCACTTCAGGCTTGTACGGCTGATTTCAGCCATATACCCACTGAAATCAGCCGTACATCGGCTTGCCTCGACTGGGTTTGGGTCACCGAACATGCTCAGCATGCTCGGCCGACCCGAAGTGCAGAAGGAGTTCGACTCAGCTGATCCAACTTCTGGATCGGCTTAGCCGAACCTCCGGCAGGCTACTCGTTGCTGTTTGGCCTATTCTCATAGAGGCCGAACAGCAGCGAGTGAATAGCGACATTCGGCTCGGCTATTCTGCTCGGTACCTCTGTGGGATGAGATGACGGCTGGCTCCGCCCAGCTGTCAGTAGCAGGCTGTCGGCTGGCCAGTGGCCAGCCGTTCGGCCAGCCTCAGCTTTTACCTCGGCTCAGTCGAGTGGAAGCATATGCCTTCGGCTCGACTGGGCTGCTTGGCCAACTTCGGGAGCTGTACGAGCTATAGTGAATAGCCCGTACAGCAGCCCTTCGGTTCTACTTAACCGAAGGAGTCCTGGGGCCGAAGCTAGCCGAAGGATCAGCCGAAGCTACGGCTAGATCCTTCGGCAGCTTTGTGAGCGGACCCCTAAATTAGTTAAAGACACCCACAGATGCTATACAGCACTTGTATGAAACCAGTTATTTTGGTTGTGCAGAAGGTCTCAAACTGCCAATGCAGAGAGAAAATCCATCTGGAAATGTTCAACTGTTCTTTTGTAAAAAAAATTAAGCTGAGCTCCTATGAAAATAGCTATATACACAGATAAAATACCCATTTGTAAACTGTTGTACCAATCAAAGGATCTGTAATTCTGTCCAGTCAGTCTTCATGTTTAAGACACTACAGCCAGACAACACTTCCAGGTACTGCACTCTCTGAGAATTGTTACTATATTTATGCAACACAGTCTGACCTAGGACCGACCTGTGATTAGACAATAAAGAAACATTAGTACACAGATACGACTGTTGCCTTGTTCACTCCATTCAAGAAACTTCTAGAGGGTTATTCACTAATGAGCCGAAGGATTCAGCTGTAGCTTCGACTGATCCTTCAGCTCACTTCGTCCGACAGAGCCCTTCGGTTCAGTCGAACCGAAGGGCTGCTGTACGGGCTATTCACAATAGCCGTGGACAACACTGGACATCGTGATTGACGTTGGATTACATCGGTGGATCCATTTTTGTTTTTGTTTTTTAAATAAAAGACTTGTCAAAAACTTGTCTTTTTTGTGTGAAAGTGTGGCGTCTTTTTTACAATTTTAATTGAACCCTTTAGTGAATAGGTAGGGGTACAATACCCCTTACTCATTCACAAGAAGAGTGGTGCATCTGGGTTCCCCTTTATTAAAGGGGTACCCTGATGTGAATATGCCCCCCTGCCCACACCCCTAATACCAACGCCCCAGGGCTTGTGGGGAAGAGGCCCTTGTCCCTATTGGCACAGGGAAAAGGGTACCCTTCCCAGTGCCGAGGGCATGTGGCCTGGTATGGCAGGGAGGGGGGGCACTCGCTCGTCCACCCCCCTTTCCTGCCCTGCCAGGCCTGTGTTTAGATCAAGGGTCTGGTATAAAATTTTAGGGAGGACCCTACATCCCTTTTTCCCCATTTTTGGGGTTCGGGTTCCTCCTTAAAATTCCTACCAGACCTTAAGGGCCTGGTATGACTTTATGGGGGAACCCCACATAATTTATTTTTATTTTAACTTGGGGTCCCTCCACAAATTCCTGCCAGACCTAAAAGGTTTGGTATGACTCTTTTTTCTATTCTGCTCCCTACTTCAGAGGTAACGAGCAGAATAGCCGAGACGAATGCCGCTTGGCTATTTACTCACTGCCGTTCGGCCCCTATGAGAATAGGAGTGAACTGCAGCGAGTGAGCTGCCAGAGCTTCAGCTCAGACAATCCAGATGTTGAGTCGAACTCCTTCTGCACATCGGCTCAGCTGAACATGCAGAGATGCAGAGAACATGCAGCTGATTTCAGCTGATATACGGCTGAAATCAGCCTACTGAGCTGAAGTGAATAGCCGAACGTCGTTCGGCTCTGTTCACTTCGGCTCAGATATTCACTCGGCTGCCTTCGGCAACTAACAGACTTATTCACAAAAGAGTGAAGAGCTTGGAGAAGTGAATAATCTAGGACAACATAGCTGAACTGGAAAGTGAGCTAAATTGGGAATTGTTTCCAAATCAGCTATTTTGTCCTAGATTGTTCACTTCTCCTGCCTTCTCCAAACTCTTCACTCTTTTGTGAATAACCCTGTAAGTGAATAACCCTCCTAGTGTTAGATGGCAGCTACTAGCAATGCAGAAAAAGCCAATTGTTTTGCAGATTTGCCTCTCCCTCTCCCAGTGTGGTTGCTATTGTGAAATAGATTACTAGAGGTTAATATCAAAAGAGATGCTGGTGCTTTGACCACTGTTTGCTAAAATACATATAACGATTTCTAATTAACCCATAAGAATTAAATGGTGTTTTTTTATCTGGCCAGAATGCTAATTTGATTGTACACTTACATGCAGTGGGCTAGCGCAGGGTTTTGTTTATGGCTGGATTATTGTTAAATGTCATCTTTGCTATGCTTAACCCCCCCCGCACACACACATTTGCGACTATCTATTTATTCACTTTTTCACTTTCAAGTCCACTGTAATGTGACAATCCATGGCACCTCTTCTGCAGTGATCTGAAGTTGTAGCCAGTGGTTTTGCTGCAGCCTCTTGCTTGGTGACATCATGATGTTGTGGCTGGAAGACTACAGAACCCTATGATGGGCACTGCTAACAGCCAATGGAAATGTGACTTGTATGAGAACTATGAAACATCATGCCAAGCACACATTATAGATTATACAATGCATATGCGAAGTGCAGAAGGAATCCCAAATAGAGATTTAAAGTGTTAAACATTCCACGCCATGCAACGCTTGAATGTGGTCATTTGTGGCATGGATATACCATGTATGGATATGACCAATATTGTATAGCTGGGCCAGGTGCTTGCATACTTTTTTTGATTAATTTATCTTTGTGTGACCTGTTATTACGGGGTCTATTCACTAAGCTGCGGTAGGCACCCGGGTGAATTACCAACCTGACGTGAAGTGAGCCGAACACTGGTACGGCTGATTTCAGCCTCATATCGGCTGAAATCAGCCGTACATGGGCTTGCTTCGCATGGCTTCGGGTCGGCCGAAAACGGGCTATAGTGAATAGCCCATACAGCATCCCTTCGGTTCTACTGAACCGAAGGGGTCCTGGGGCCGAGGCTAGCCAAAGGATCGGCCGAAGCTACGGTTAGATCCTTCGGCAGCTTAGTGAATAGACCCCTACATTTACAAATTATATGATGAGGGCAAGAGGATTTGGGATATGGGATTCTGTTTAAAACTTCAGGTTCTTGTTAAAGCATAAAAATTTAAACTACTCCTGTAACACTCGTCAACCTTGTAGTCCTGCTCAGTAAGGCCCTCTGCAGAGATATCCTGGCTCTATCTTTTCAAATGCTGCCTCAGTGTTGGTTGCATTGATCTGTCCTCCTTTAGGATTGGAAATTACTCACTACTTCATCAAAGTTGTATTTGCTTGCACACAGTGCCAGTGCTCCCATTTACACTGGTGAAACATATGTTTTTAGTACATCATTGTCACATACACTATAAATTTGCACAAACATATACTGTATGATGATTCCAATAAAACAATGTCAGTGTTAATGATTTAATAATAATAATAATAATAATAATCTATAAGTTCACAAGATAAGATGATAAAAAGGTATTTAAAGATGCTAACAGAGTGTAAAGATGCTACCAGCTCACAAATATTTTCCATATATCTACAGTGGTTAAGTTTTAATATTTCTTTAACATTCAGCAGATATTTACAGTCTACCTTTTAAAAGACAACCACAAATGTAATACACATCAAAATGTCAAGTAGTTATTCTGCTTTCACAATTTACATATTTGTTTTGTAAATAAACATTTAAATTTACTGAGAAATGTACATGATTAGTTTTACTAAAAAAACGTCGCTATGAACAAACTATATCAGGGGAACCAGATAAGAAAGCATGCTGTGCAGTCCATTGTTAAACTTCTCCGTCCGTAATGACAACTGTGACCTACAGAGGTAGCCCTTTCCTAATAAAGGGATGGGTGAGCAGTACATGGGTTCATTGTTTCTTTCCAAAATGAATAAATTGCTAAGCAAATACATAATCATCACAGCCCTGAATTTTTATTGAATAGGCTGCAGTGATGACTGTCATTTTAAATGCTTTATTTCTCATTTTCTATGTGCAGCAGAGGTCATCTAAATAGTATGCAGATCACTGCTAGTCAAATAAATTGTCAAGAAATGAGGACATTGTGATATTGACACAGGAGGTTTTTAGTACATATCTGTACTCTCTGCTCTAATTTTCTTTTATTTATAGATTTTCCTATTGAACAGAATGCTATAATTTTATTTTGCATGCTATGATTTTAATATTAAGGCATGCAAAATAACAAAGGATAAATAAATAAACATTCATATTTGTGGGTAAGGAGTCTGTATCTTCAAAATAAATATTAAATAAATATTTGATTATTTAAAATGTATATGTAACAAAATTGTTTATTTACTAAATATATCACTATTTAACAACAATAGCTATGCACTTTTTGCACCATGGTATTAGAAAAGTATGGACCATTTTTTAAGGCTGACATTTATGTTTGCATGTAAATAAAGGCAAACTGACAAACAAAGAATACAATCTCATATAGTAGCATTCAGCAGTAAAAGAGAGATAGCCTGCTTGCTGCTCCCAATCACCAAGTGGTTGCTATAGTTACAAGGTCAGGAAATATGCCTTATCCCCAGTTGTCCAAGGCTTGCACATGTCACTTCTGAAACTATGAATTTTATATACAGGTCAGGATAAGAATGCCTAAGAAATAAACAGAGAACTGGACAATAATTGCAAATAATGCCATTGTATTTTTACACATTTTATGTGTAAAACTAGATAGTTGTTTTGATTTTTTGGGTTTAAATTTACTTATTTTTTTGCTACTCATTTTAGCTATGCATAAATATATTGCATG
>NW_017307342.1:471221-481462 GCF_000935625.1 Nanorana parkeri
GTGTGAACATCTTAAAAGGATCTCAGGGAAGTTTACTCCATCCTCACAACAGATGCAGGAAAGTAAAAATGATTTAGGTGTTGAGTTCAACGTGTCATACCCTCCTTGACATCATTTTATTTTTTAAGCATCATCCAATGGACCGTGTAAGATATATAGGGGTTGATAGCTTTGGCTATAGAATTTATATTCAGCTCTTTGGACTGAAATACCCTGTAATAGAATTTTGTTGATGTACTTTTAATTGTGCAATGCGATCAAATTTATATCTAGCTTAGATAAAATGCCCTTAGTTACATATGTAACCTAATTTAATTTATAACGCTTAATTAATAGAGAAAACTACAAATATTAAAGTGGTAATACTGTGTTTTACAACCAATAGGAGGCATTATAATTCCACTCCATAATTGTAGTAAGTCAAGCATTGTATGCTGTGTTGAGAAATGCTGTAAATGCAATGTGCATTTAGCAGGGAATGTATGTACAGAAGTGTTAATTATACAAATGCACATTTCTTTAATATTCAGTGTTCTATTTATGTGATCAACAAAACAATTCATATTATTATACTTGGATAATTTTAGGTTTATGTCAGGGTAAAAAAAAATCTCATTAATACGTCTTTGCAGTACATGCACATTTCCACACACTGTTTTCCCATTTAAAATTTTGCAAGCACAAACAATAAAGCTGTTGATCTGGCAGAAATTCAGTGTGCTCCTACATTGCTGTTTAAGCTGACAACACAGCACCTTTGCTTAACTGAAATCCCAAGCAGTATTGTTAGTCCTGGTTTCTGAACTACAGAACTCTGCCTAACCCCCTCATCCCTCTCTGTCCCACGTGCTTACATTGATTAAATAGATAACATTCCCAAGAGCCTGTCCACATGTGTATAGAGAAAGGTATCTTGGGAGATGTAGTTCTGGAGGCATGCCTTCTGTCAATAGCAACTGAACACCCAGCAGCTGCCCCTGAAACAAAAGGACAGGGAGAAATAAATGCTGTTTCTCACTACTGAAACACAGTAAAGGAAAACAAATAATGTTGGAATATGCTCTAGAGGGGGAGAAGGAGGTTGGGGGTACATTTGGGTAATGTATGTACATACTCTTCAAGCAAAGCATGCACTTTTTAAAGTCCAAGACATTGGCATTTTAAACCCTTCTCTTCCTTTAAAGGAGAACTATGAGGTGAGTGAAAATCACTCAGCCTCATAGTTCGAGCCAATGTGTGACAATGCAACTGTCATACGTCGTCTCAATAGATCGGGAAGTCGACAGTAATGTCAGGATCCATAGCTCCGCCCAACTGTTTTCTATTGGCCGGGCGGTTCTGCTGCCTTCAGAATAAAAAAAATGTAATTAAAAAAAAACACCACAGGAATGCATAGCTAGATTCCTATTGGCTTTTTCACTTTGCAATAACAGAACTATGGGGAAAAACACTTGCCACATAGTTCTCTTTTAATGCTCATTAGTGTCTAATTGGGCACAGTTTTCCTCATCTATAGGCAGAAGAGAAACTCAAGTGATTTGTATGTTTAATTTGAAACATCCATTGTTTGAACTAAATACTTTCAACATAGGGATTCTCACATCCCTGTCACACTGCAGTAATTCTGTTCATACAGTCATGTGCTTCCCACACCCCTACCTCACTGAATAGCCAGACAGGTTATACCATTATTTCATATTGCAACTTCCTGTGCTACCTGCCAGTGGAATCATTACACTGCTAAATCATTTTTTGAGAGCAGACAGATGAGACAGGAAGCTGTAAAGCTGAAATCAGAAATACCAATGTCAATACCAGTATCAAATCAGGAGATTATGGCAAAAAAATCCATTTTTTTTTAAATGGATTGGAGATAAAAGAGTAAATGAAATTGCGTTGTTTTGTGTTTTTAAGGGTGCAGTGGGCTTCAAGTGGCTCCTGTGCTTCAGGGAAGCTTTTACAACTATCCTGGACCCTTTCTTTCACTCAAAATAGCTCCCTATTCTGTTCATTATTTTACTTTTTTTCACAGAAAGAAAAAAACAAAACAAATAGTGACATAAAAATGGTAGGCAAAGGTACAACATAAAGATAAAATAAACCAAAAGGGAAAAAAAAACAAGTACAGTAAACTCTCCATTATCCAGCATTCAAGCAACCAGCACTCTCAAGCAACTGGCAAAAAAAATTGAGGTCATAATATGTCCTCAATTTTTTTTGCAGTTGCTTGACAGACAGGTACACTCTAAAAAACTTTACTTAGTTGCTAAGGAAATTCTCTGTTTACATCTTGCGGCCAGCCGGCAGCTAGTTCCTGCAGTCTGCAGCTGAATGTAAACAATGGGAAGCAAGGCTAGTTCCTGCAGTCTGCAGCTGAAATTGCAATAGCCAATAGCAGGCTGGCTGTCGCACCCGCCCAGTGAGCAGAGGAGCTGACCTGAGAGAAAACTTTATCTCTCAGGTTCGCTTTCCTGCTCAGTGGGTGGGAGCAATAGCCAGACTGCTACTGCCTATTTCAGATTGCAATATTTTAAGGGGGAGGGGGTTACTATTAACTCTTAAGCAGCCAGAAACTACAGTTATCTGGCATCTACTGATCCCCATGCCAGATAACTGAGAGTTTACTGTACAAGTGTAACAGAAATTAAAAATTTTACATAAAATAATAAATAATGCCTAACTTCTGTAGAAACTATACACATAGACAAGACACCATCTGGGACACGGTTCAACTATAAGCTCAAACATATATGCATTTATGTATGGTAGAACTGATACATTTGCAAAAAGAATATTCAAACAGAAAAGTTTATACAGTATTTTCTATAAAATAATGCTTGATGAGTTTAAACTCTTTGAAGCATTTTATTAAATCACTTTGCTCCAGTCTCATGTTGTGCTATAATGGAGAGTAAACTCTCACCAGTGATGGTTACTAGTGTGTCAGTGTAGTTGTGCTTTACTTAGTAAATGACCCTGAACAACTTTATTCCTTGCTATGGAGAAAATGTCCATGTGTAATAAACGTGATGAATAAAATAAACATCATTTTTGGTAAATATGAACACTGAGCAGAATGAATTAAAATGAATTGCTGTAAAGTTACCAAATTAGCAAGAATGCACATCTTTGTACTCTTGGCAACTAAAATCAAATAACACACATTTATATTTAAAGTGTTGTTGCATATTTTGTTATATCTAAAACTATATTAGGCATAAAGGTTTCAGAAATAAAACATGTGTTTGAAAAAATAGTTATATACTGATAGACAAAGTTTAAGCAATAGAAATTGGTAAACTTTAACTGGAAAATATCATAAGAAACATTGATATAAAATTCTGGAAACAACCATGGCTCTCTGGTTCGCCTCTTCCTGCTTCCATCACTTCCATATTGCACAGAAAGATTATTGGGCCAGATCCTCAAGCATTGCACCAGGTAATCGAATTCCAAACAGGTTTAGGTTGTTTTTTGGGCACCCTCAGGATACTGTACTGATATTGTAATACTGATATATTCAATATTAAACTGTAATGGTACAAACAGAGTTGCCATGCACTATTGGTATGTGTACATGTTAATGAAAGAAAAAAAAAGGCATGGTGCCCTGGATTATTTCTTAATTCCTAAATGCATTTTGTTACTGCAAGAGAAGTACTTGCATTTGACATGGTATCAGTCCCTATCAGTTCACTGTAATGTAGAGATCAAAATGGGAGTGGGGGGGGTGGGGGCAGCACAAGTAGCTAGTCACTCAGCTGTGCCACATTGCTCATGTGCTAACAAGGGACATGCTGATAGGAGGAGAGAGAATCATTACAAACATTTGAGCTCATCAGTCTGCTTTTTGTCCTTTCACTGTCACTGTCACAGTCATGGGCTATGGGAGAGGAGAAGACCTGCAAGTGTTACTAAACTACAGCAGATTAAAATGAAGGGGACTATTCACGAAGCAGCCGAAGGATCTAGCCGTAGCTTCGGCTGATTCTTCGGCTAGCTTCGGCCCCAGGACCCCTTCGGCTCAGAAGAACCGAAGGGCTGCTGTACGGGCTATTCACTATAGCCCGTACAGCTCACGAAGTCGGCTGGGCGGCTCAGTCGAGCCGAAGGCATATGCTTTGGCTTGACTGAGCCGAGGTGAAAGCCGCAGCTGGCCGAGCTGCTTCTCTGGGCGGAGCCAGCCGTGATGTTACAGCTGGCTCCGGCCACTTGCAGAGAGATCAGCGTCCCGGGTTACCAGCTAACCAGGGACACTGATCTCCAGACAGCCTAACTCTCCTGGGCACTCCAGGAGTCTCCCGCTCCCGGTCGCCCAGGAGAGAAACACTGCTTTTAATTTTTTATTCTGACACGGAGCCGTTGGCTGGCGTCAGAATAAATGTTTTTTTTAAAAATGCACCATAGGAATGCCACTGATCTCCAAACAGCCTAACTCTCCTGGGCACTCCAGGAGTCTCCCGCTCCCGGTCGCCCAGGAGAGAAACACTGCTTTTAATTTTTTATTCTGACACGGAGCCGTTGGCTGGCGTCAGAATAAATGTTTTTTTTAAAAATGCACCATAGGAATGCCTTGCTAGATTCCTATTGGCTATTTCCCCCTCCCACTGCTGCAGTTCTCCATCAGGTCCCCACTACTGATTGACAGCAGCAGAGGGCGGGTGCAATAGCTAGTTTGCTATTGCAAATTGAAATAGCCAATAGGAATCTAGCAATGCATTCCTATGGCAAAAATGTTTTTTTTTTCTTTCTTTTTTTGACGGCAGCAGAACCGCCGGCCAATAGAAAACAGTTGGACTGAGCTAGCTGCCACTGCTAGTCCCACGCAATAGTTTTCTATTTTTTTTTTTTTACTTTTTTTAAAACTATTTTTCTGTTCTGCTCGGTCCCACAGAGGGACTGAGCAGAACAGCTGAGCCGCATGCCGCTCAGCGGCATTTGGCTACTCACTCACTGCTGTTCGGGATCTATAAGAATAGACTGAACAGCAGCGAGTGCATGTTCGGCCGACCCAATGCCACGCAAAGCCACCCGATGTAATCAGCCATACCAGCCTGAAGTGAATAGCCGAACAGCGTTCGGCTCACTTCGCTTCAGGTCGGTTGTTCACTCGGCTGCTTGCGGCAGCTTAGTAAATAGACCCCTAAGTCTTCTGCCCTGCCATACATGACTGCCCTGCAGGGCAGAGCTGTGTTAATTTCAAGACTGGATGGGCAGAAATACAAATCCTTTGGCAGGTGAAATAGCTTCCATATATGTATTTAATCTGTGTATTCAGCTGTTTGCCTGCAGGCAAACTTGCAAGTGAACCTGTACCATTTACTCCCATCTAGGGCCAGACACATATTTACAATGGGCAGACGGCAAGTGCTTAATTATCTGTCTAAACACAGGGGTCTATTCACTAAGCTGCTGTAGGCAGCCGAGTGGCTAACCGACCCCAAGCATAGTGAGCCGAACGCTGTTCGGCTATTCACTTTAGGCTGGTACGGCTGATTCCAGCCATATATCGGCTGAAATCAGCCGTACATTGTGTGGCTTCGTGTGGCTTTGTTCAGCTGACCCGAAGTGCAGCTGACCCGAAGTGCAGAAGGAGTTCGACTCAGCCGATCCAACATCTGGATCGGCTAAGTCGAACCTCCAGCAGGCTACTCGCTGCTGTTCGGTCTATTCTCATAGATGCCGAACAGCAGTGAGTGCATAGCCGAATGCCGAAGTCCCTCTGTGGAACCGAGCAGAATAGAAAAATAGTTGAAAAAGTAGAAAAATAAATTAGAAAACGATTGTGCGGAGCTGGCAGTGACAGCTAGCTCCGCCCAACTGTTTTCTATTGGCCGGGTGGTTCTGCTGCTGTAAAAAAAAAAAAAGAAAAAAACCTCTCCCGCTCCCGGCCGCCAAGGAGAGAAGCACTGCTGTGTCTTTTTTTTCTTTATTCTGACACGAGCTATTCTGACACCTCCCTGAAATGAGAAGGGCACCTCCCTGAAATTGCTTCTTTCAGGTTGGGATCCCGGCTATACACACATACATATATTGTTTTTATTTTTTAGTTTCGGGGGAAGGTGATGTAGATGGATACGGGGGGCCTGGGTCAGGAAGTGGTGGGCGGGTTGTGGGGGCCAATCAGCAAAATCTTGCCCAGGGTCCACTTAATATTAAAGACGGCCCTGAATAGACCCCACAGTTAGGCACAATAAACTGTAATATTTCAACATCTTTATAATTAATGTTATCCGCTTAGTTTAAAAAGCCATTAGTTCATCAAGGTTTAAAAACTTTTTTTAAACATACCCAATTAGTAACATAATATAACAGGACATTCTGTAAATTAGCAGACACCAAAACTAAAGAAAAGCAATAATTATATAATCATGTATAATCAGTATAGATTCATAATATCAAGGAAATAAAACCCAGTGGTCTATCACCCTAAACCTCTTAAAAGCAGCAGTGGCAGATCTTGGCTGCATGATGGTTAAATATATATCATTGATGAACTTTATAGCTAAGGGTCAACAGAGGTCCAGAGACCTCTGCTTCGAGGCCAGGTGCAATCTCATAATTATATATTTATCAGAAAAGCTAATTAAAATTGGGAAGCTGACAATATTCTCTTTGTGAGAAATTGGAGAGTGAGTACACTGATGAACTACAGCCTTTAATATCTCTCTTTCATGCAGTACCCTATAAAATAAACAGAGCATTTGAGTCACGTCTAAAAGAACAACATTTGTAAATAACATTCAGGGGTCTATTCACGAAGCTGCCGAAGAATCTGGCCGTAGCTTCGGCCGATCCTTCGGCTAGCTTCGGCCCCAGGACCCCTTCGGTTCAGTAGAACCGAAGGGGTGCTGTAGGGCTATTCACAATAGCCCGTACAGCTCCCGATCATGGCCGAGCGGTTCAGCTGAGCCGAACGCATATGCATCGGCTCGGCTGAGCCATGCTGAAAGCCGAAGCTGGCCGAGCGGCTGGTCATTGGCCGGCCGACAACCTGCTTCTGACAGCTGGACGGAGCCAGACAGCTGGCTCCGGCCACTTTCAGAGAGATCAGCGTCCCTGGTTAACTGCTAACCAGGGACACTGATCTCCAAACAGCAAACTCTCCCTGGCACCCCGGGAGTCTCCTGCTCCCGGCCGCCAAGGAGAGAAACAGTGCTGTGTCTTTTTTTCTTTATTCTGACACGATCGATGTCAGAATATATAAAAAAAAAGGATTTTTCCCATTGAAAAGCATTGGGACATTACTATATTATCTAACTTTTAATACATACTTGTTATGATAGAATGAGTGTTTTGCATTTAAACCCCCTATGAAAATAGTTTTCTAAAGCTCGAGTATGTATTTACCATGATACATAACTATAGCTTACTTCCTGTTTGCATTAATTGGTGTTTAATTACTAAAGGGGTAAAAGGTGTTCACTTTGAAACTTTTATGCATACTGAGCCAAGTAAAATAAAATAAAGTTAATTTTGAATACCCAATCATGACTAGGGTTGCCACCTTTTCTTCAAGTCCAAACCTGAACACTGTAGCCCCTTCCGGCAATTTTTTTGTAAAGTACACAGTATGGGGTCTATTCAATAAGCTGCCGAAGGATCTAGCCGTAGCTTCGGCTGATCCTTCGGCTAGCTTCGGCCTCAGGACTACAGCCCGTACAGCTCCCGAAGTTGGCCGAGGGGCTCATTCGAGCCGAAGGCATATAAGCCGAGGTGAAAGCCGAAGCTGGCCGAACGCAGCCGGCAGCCTGCTACTTACTGCTGGGCGGAGCCAGCCGTCATCTCACGGCTGGCTCCGGCCACTTGCACAGACGGATCAGCGTCCCTGGTTACCAGGTAACCAGGGACGTTGATCGCCAGACAGCCCAACTCTCCCAGACGCTCCGGGAGCCTCCCGCTGTTAGATAGCGGCTCCGGGCCACCCGGGAGAGAAACACTTTCTTCTGGAAAGTTTTACTCTGCTCGATCGAGCAGAGTAAACCTTTCCCTGCTCTGTTATCTTTTTTCTTCTTCTGACATTGGAGCCGTTGGCTGCCGTCAGAATAAAAAAAACAAAGCATAGGAATGCATAGCTACATTCCTATTGGCTATTTCAATTTGCAATAGCCAATAGCAAACTAGCTATTGCACCTGCCCACTGCTGCTGTCAATCAGCAGTGGTCCCCTTTTAGTGATTGACAGCAGCAGAGGGCGGGGGCAGTAGCCCATTTTGCTATTGGCTATTGCAAAGGGAAATAGCCAATAGGAATCTAGCTATGCATTCCGATTGTGTTTTTTTCTTTTTTTTAAATTCTGACTGCAACAGAACCGCCCGGCCAATAGAAAACAGTTGGGCGGAGCTAGCTGCCAATGCTAGCTCCACCCAATCGTTCTCTATTTCGTTTTCTACTTTTTTTTAAACTATTTTTCTATTCTGCTCGGTACCACACTGGTACCGAGCAGAATAGCCAAGCCGAATGTCGCTATGTACACTAAATATGTACGATACAAAGCAGTATCCATATACTGTACCTTGCTGCACTCCTAACCAGATATCCCAAAAGTAACGGGTGCTCGGAGTGACTGCGGATGGCACCGCTCCCAACAGAACTCCAATACAGATGTCACCAGCACATCAGCAGCAAGATTCCATGCTAGTGCAAATTAGGGATGCACCAATACCGGTTTTTAGGTATAGAGTATGAGTACTGTTATTTTTTCGGTACTCGCCGATACACGAGTACTGGTGCTGTGTGCCCCGATTATCAGGAAGTAGGGTGGCGGATCATGACCCATCACCTGGCTTCCTGATTGCCTGTGAAGCCGGTGTTCTAGCGAAAGAACACCAGCTTCAGAGGCTGCCTAGCTTCCTGACCAATCAGGAAGCCGGTCGGCAAATCACGAGGTGCCGGCTGGCTTCCTAACTGGTAAGGAAGCCAGGTTGCCTAGCAACACGTTAAACCAGCTTCCTAGCCAATCAGGATTCCTGATTGGTTAGGAAGCCAGGCTGCTTAGCAACACGTGAACCCAGCTTCCTAACCAATCAGGAAGCAGGGAGTCGGGTCATAACCCACTGCCCGGCTTCCTGATTGGAAAGGAAGTCAGATCCATGCTGCCTTGGCACGGCCGGTCAAAGGGAGATCCCCCTCTGTCTGGAAGTTCCGATATCAGAGGTAAGCCCCGGAAAGCCTCCTACACGAATGGCAGCAGCAGCAGCCTGAGCACTACTTTATACAGCAATGCAAAATAATACCACCATACCACCAGCTATAGAGGACTACAAATCTCAGTAAAACATTATACAACAATGCAGAATACCACCAGCGGAGAGAGGAATACAAATCCCAGCAATACATTATATAGCAATGCAGAATAATACCACCAGCTATAGTGTCCGGTATGCCTATTGGCCAAGCGCCCCTGTATATATATATATTATCCAAGAATGACAGATCCCTGGACCGGCAGTTCTTTGGTTTGCAAACAAAGCAGCTGGGGATCCTGGGTGACGTCTGTCAATGAGATAAAGTGGATATGTAAATATTTTCCAATCACAATAAGCATATTCACATAAACACACCTAGATCTGAGGATTCTTGGACAAAAGAAGTAGCTCAATCGGCAATATAGATTCATTGGTAAGGTTAAATAATTACAAATAACATAAAAAACAATATTTACAAGACAACATGCAGTACAAGTATGGTGGTGTTTTACCTCTCAGCTTCACGCCTATTCATACTGAAAGCCTTTGTGTCCCAGGTAAAAAAAGAGCACATCAATACCTTAATTCTGCTCCTTTCTGCACATTGGCTACCAAATGTACATAGGGAACTACCTGATTGGAGGGTTTACGTGAAGTTGCTGTTTACCACCCATGTGAGATGGATGATAAACAAACAAAACAATGGCCATGCCTTTAAAGAAGAAAGACTCACAGTTACACAATTGAGAAGCAGTTGCACAACATGCAGATAGGTACAGTCAATTGTCTACATTTATTCCCATATATTAACCTCCCTGGCGCTATGATTATGTCAGGAATTTTGTACCAAAAGCGGTACATTGTTTTGCATGGAAATTTGGTGTTATCTATTGTAGGCCTGTCATTCTTAGTAAATCTTAGGAATAACTCATCTAAATCTGTCCAAACAAGAGTCCAGTAGACATCCCATGTATGATAAAGTTTGAAACACGAAATTAAAAAATTATAATATAATAAATTATAAATAATTATAAGAAATTATAATATAATAAAT
>NW_017307342.1:484026-485314 GCF_000935625.1 Nanorana parkeri
TTTATTATAATTATTTATTATATTATAATTTCTTATAATTGTGAAAAAGTGTCAGGCAGGGCACTGGACAAAGCTCTAGGGACAAAATTGAAGTGAAATAGTTTGATACATAAGTGTAATCATAGCAGATTAATTGTATTGTGTGTATTCTGTGTATATTGCAACTTTTCACTTTTGAATTTCCCGCCTGCTGTGACGCCCGAAAACGAAACTAAAAGTCAGATGCCGGCTTTTAGTTTCATTTTCGGGCCGCGTACAGCAGAGGACGCCGCGGGATCGCAGGGACAAGGTGAGTTTCACTTTTCTCTGCAGCCCCGAGTCTGGCTCGTGGTTACCGCTCCTAGCATTGAAAATTCAACCCGAGCCAGACTCAGGATTACCGCCAGGGAGGTTAATATATCTAATGAAGATATTGCACAAGCAAAACTTTATATGGCAACAACATCATTGATCAACATTCTGGGTGATGTAGTTGACCAAACATAGTTATGACCATATTTGGTCCATTTCATCACCCATAATCCCCAGGCAGTTTGCTAACAATAAAAAGAGGCTGGGGTTCTGACTGTCATTTAGTGGCGGTAGTGTGGTAGGTCAACATTGTCAAGTGGTGGGTCGTCAGCACCACTGAAACATCAGCGAGAGGCAGGGAAACCTCACCAGACATGGGCTGGATGCTAGTTTTACATCGCTGAATGATGTGATTGACAATGGATTTATATCAGTGAGCATTGTTTAAATTTTTTGTATTTTTACATTTCATTTGCATTTTAAAGGACTTTGTCACATTGTGTTCATGATTTTTTTTTACATTTAGGTTTTTGTGGGAATGGGTAAGGGGTAATAGTGCACCTCTGTACACATTTCCTTGGAGAGGGTGGGTAACATATGTTGGCCCCCATGCCTGGACAAGGGCCTTGGTAGAATTCTAATGGGGACCCCTTGCCATTTCCCCCATTTTTTAAAGAAACATTATATAGTTTAAAAAAAGAGGACAAAGTAGTGTAGCCTTCCCCTAGATTTAAACTTGACCCTTATCTAGGCAAGCAGCCTCTGTGGCCAGAAAAGAGAGGTCAGTGAGTGTGAAGGTCCCTTTTCCTGTACTATACCAGGCCACATGTCTTTAAACATTGCGAGGTAAAGCACACTCCCTTTGCAAAGCCCCTTATCTTTACATTTGTTCCCTATAAGGATGTTGAGGTTGGAGGCGGAGACTTAGAAGAAACTGAAACCCCTTTAGAATAAGGGGGCCCCCAGATATCTGGCCCACACGCGCACCGAACCAAGA